>NW_009728657.1:0-11142 GCF_000703405.1 Apaloderma vittatum
TCGGCCGGCGAGCTGCTCGCCTTGCCCGGTTAGTTTTGTCCCGCTGCAGGGAGCTCACTGCGATGAAGTTTCCACTCCTTTATGGTTAAGGATCTTATTTATTTATTTTTATTGTTCCTACATGTGAGGAATTATCGTTTATCAGGTGCCTGCAGCCATTTATCCCGTGAGAAGGAGATGATCCGTAGAGGGGAAGGCATCACTCGTTCCCTGATACCCAAGTTCTTTTAACTAGAAATTGTCCTTGTAACAGTTATTACAACTTTAGACCGTCAGTTCATAGAGCTACCTGAAACAAAATATCCTGTAGCAGATAAATAGGCATTGAATACACGTGATATTTGTCTTTAGATCGACATCTGTAAGAGTCTTGCATCTTTGGATATAAGACAAATTCAACCATCCATCAGTTCCAGACCTTCTCCTGAATTTTTCTGTTTTAGGGCCTTGATAAAGCAAATATGTTTGCTCTCATGCAACGATGCTGCTTCCACGCACCTTTCAAAGTAAGTTTCCGAAGCCTTTTTTGGTGTCTGTTTTTTTTAGAAAAGTGAAATAGCAGAAGGTATGACTGGAATATTGAAAAGAAAGGTGACTGCAAGCTGGAGTAGCTACATGTTTATCAGTCAGCATTTCTGAGAGGATTTCTGGTTTCTACACCAGCTTTTAGCCAAAGCTAAGGTATTTTTTAAATAGAACAAAATTGTATTGTCTAAAGCCTTTTTTCCCTCTCTTTTTGGTAGTGAGGGGACAGTAGATAGTTTCTGGGGTGACCTTGCCCTACTTCCGTAATTATTTTATATTCTACTCTGAAAAGGACTGATACATCTTGTTTTTAAAATACCTAAAGAATGCATGCGTGAGTGGAAGGATAGGTGGGTATACAAACCATTTGTGGTTAGTAAGATTTGCTTACTCACTATGAAGAGCCTAGTTGCTCTTTATCAACTCGCTTGTGAAAGCTATATCAGCTTAATTAAAAAACACCTTTTACCAACCAAGAGGGAGGGTGGCTGTGATGTGACCTGACTTGGAAAAATTATTGGTGCAGTATTTCATAGGAAGTTCAGGTAACTGTAGATCCGTAAGCCTACATTGGAAAGTGTTTACAACAATTTTTATACTTGCAGCTCCAGAAGTTAACTGGACCCAGACTACTCCTGTATGGAAAGAATAAGACAACTTGGTCTTCTCTCAGCCTCCAGCCGCAGAGAGGCACATGGCCTCTCTCCAGAGCTCCAAGCTTCAAAGCAGCGTCAGTATATGCGATCAAGCTCCAGGCTTTTCACACCTCTCCTCCCTTCTTTAAGAAGAAACCACCCAAAGAATCTGACACAGGCCCAGGCATCTTGGAACGAAGTATGAAATCGCTAAAGGATTCTCCCAAGCCAGCCCTTTACTTGAGCCTCGCAGGGCTCACTCCCTTTGTCTGTGTGCCGCTGGCGATGGCCGTCCAAGGGACCTACTACCCGGAGCTGGCATTTGGCCAGATTACATACGGTGCCGTAACTGTCTCTTTCCTCGGAGGAATGAGGTGGGGGTTTACTCTCCCGGAAGACAGCCCAGCCAAGCCAGACTGGCTGAACCTGGCTAACAGTACAGTTCCTCCTCTGCTTGCCTGGCAAGCCTTGCTTTTTAAAGATATCACTCACGGAGCAGTAATGCTAGTCATGGCCCTAGGGATAGCGCTACATTATGATGTTTCCCTTCTTCCTACTTATCCTAGGTGGTTTAAAGTACTGAGGGTAATGGGAACAGTGGTGATGGTGTTGGCACTATTAGCTACTGTAACACTGAAAATGATTTCAGAGGCGCAGCTAGGTAACGGGAGAAATAAATGGCAGAACATGAAGTAATAAATTAATCAGGGGAAAAAAAGCTATTTATCAGCCAATAAAGTATTTGTATTGAGGTCCAGGGGAAATAAAGATTTATTTGTGCTTAGAAGTCGTAAGATAGCAGTGATCAAGATGCTTATTCTTGAAGCAAACAACTTAACTAGTTTAGGAAGGAGGGGTTGTAAATAGCAATGACTTCCAAGGCAGGCATGAGTCTGTCCTTATCAACAGAACAGAGCATCACTCTTGAATGAAACGTTACTGTTATATGAACTGATGACGTGGGTATGAATTGCTCTATGCTGAATTATTAAAATATCTGCTTTAACTATAATGTGTGATAATGTCCCATGGTGTAGACATAAGCAGTAACAAGGTGAAAGCAGTTCTTCAAGCGTTCGAGAAGCAGCAGTGATTTATGCAAAAGTACCTCTGTGTTCAGTTCCTGTGCTGTGGAACAAAACTGTCTTAGCTGAGAAGGTCCTGAAAATGCCACGTGACTGAGTGCTAGTCAGGTAGGAAAGGATAGGCAAGGTTGGTCTGCAGTGGCAAGCCAAGGTCAGCACTTGCGTAAAACATCCCCCAGCTGCTGTGACAGAGTAGGGGAGAGCTAGAAGGGGCAGGAAGCTTTCAAACTTTGAGAAGGCGCCACAAGAGAGAAGGTTAACTTCCTATTCAGACTTACTTAAAACAGATACCTGGGCCACCTGTTCCTGGGTTTTGTTTGGACTCAGGGCCGCCTGGCCAAGGAAGCTTCATGCAACATAGCCCTAAAAATCTGTCATACTCCCGAATTAGAGCACTATCAACTGATGATATGACTCATGGACTCAATTGTTTGCACTAAGGGATCGGATAATGGGATTGAAAGTAGTTTGTGTCTTCCCCTTCCTCAAAAATCAATTTAGTTGAGCTCCCAGGGCAGGTACGAATGGACTTGCAGCCTGCACACCTTCAGAGATGGGCCAATTATTGAAAACATTGCAGAAGCTTATGCTCTTTTTACTTAAGTCTTCCTAACACAGCATTTAGGGAAAAAAAAGTCATGGATTTTCTATTTTTAGTCTCCACTACCTCAGTAAACCGTATCAAATTGTATGTGGGCATATTTACTGTAGGCTTTTTATCTTAAGTATTCTTTAAATACTAAGATGCAAGAAGAAAGCTGAAACATGACATTTACAAGCAGTCTTAGCACTAATTTAGATAATCGTGATAGTTCTCTTAAAGCATTATTCTTCATTGTTGCTTTATACAGAATAAAACCCATGCTGCCACTTAAAATTTATCTGCTTGTTCTGCAAAGCACAGACATTTAAGAAACCTGTCTATCCTGAAGGGAGAGCCACCTTCTTACGTGGTATTGCTGAAACAATGGCTACATACATAAGGCTGACTTTTGTAACCTGTTAACCTTTACACAGTAACAGCATAATACCTCTTAAATAGTGATACAATTCAGACCTCTCTGAATATAAAGGAAGTAAAATTAGTTTGTCAGTGGAAATAGCTCTTTTATTTTTTCTTATTTAGACATGGTGCTTTTTAAGATGAGTCCAGAGGAGAGTACTGCCTTTGACTTGATTCAGGGAAAGAGGTGCTGAGTATCAGACCATAATCAACTGACTTCAAAATTTTAGTCAAACTTCATCGAATCCACTACGAAAAATGGAGAAAGTAACTTCATACAACAGCAGATTCCCTCAAGCTCTACTAAATCAGGAAGTTTACAGGTAGGGATCAGAAGTATAGAACGGAATGGTTAAGGTTGGAAGGAACCTTGAAGGTCATCTAGTTCCAGCCCCCCTGCTGTGGGCAGGGACACCTCTCTCTCACTAGCCCAGGTTGCTCAAAAAAAAAGGTCCAGCGTGCCCTTGACCCCCTCCAGGGGTGGGGCATCCACAACTTCCTTGGACAACCTGTTGCAGTGTTTCACCACCCTCGTGAAGAATTTCTTCCTAATATCTAATCTAAATCTCCCCTCTCTCAGTTTCAGGCCATTGCCCCTTGTCCTAGCACTGCAGGCCCTTGAATGCGTAGTTCTCAAATTAATAAAATAAATAAAATTAATAAAAAATTAATAAAATGTTTCTCAAATGGTTCACAAAGGATCCTGAAATGCAAAGAAAGCCCAAGAAATAGTTATCTATCATTTGATCCCAGAGAGGGCTGCACAGAGTGCCAAGGCAACCAGACTTCCAGGAAGTTGAGTGATTTTACACTGAGAAGATAAATACGGGAGTAGTTTGTATACTACAGAGTGTGTTAGTTGCACTTTTCAAGTAGTCAGCATTTACAAATCAATCTTTTCCTAGTGTTCCACTGGAAAATAGGATTTCTAATTTAAAAAGATAAGACTATTACAAGAAAGTGGCAGTGATAGTATGTTAGGAAACCACCCAATCCAAGAACATTCCACAGTTCTGAAAATGCATTTTATTATGAAAAACTATTTAAAACAAGCTTAAACTCAGGGGAAAAAAAAGGAATAAATATTAGTTAACACACATAAGAAATCCTTTTGAAGTAAAAGCACACGTAAGATTTTAGAAAATCAGAGAAACAAACGTACCATCGCCTAGCATTTTTTAGCCTGGCAACCTCCCAACCCTACGTTAGAAGGTAAGACCTAGATTCTTAAGGTACCTGCAGCACCTTGGAGGATTTTATTCACCTATTAAATTTCTAATTTTACACAGGGGATATTAGCCTAGACAGCATGAATGCTGCTTTGTCTACACAGTGCAGGCTTCCTGTTCTGTGACATTCCAGTTGTGGTTTTGTGTTCTAGAATAACACTGTCTATCAAAGTTCAAGCAGCCTTATTTCAGACTCCATCCAAATCATCATGTGCAGAAAACGCAGTCGTACTGTGCAAAAACCAACTTCAAGTATGTTATTCAAATGAATCTAGAAATAACTCCAAACTCCTAGCAGTATTGCTCTACTAAGTGTATGCAAACTAAATACAAACTCCTTAAGACAAAACACACTGGGTGCAGTATTTCATAGGTAGTTTAGGTAACTGCAGATCTGTAAGCATCACTTTAATGCTGAATGCCGCTAATTCTATCACAAAACGCTCCATCTGCTCAAATTTGGAAGAAGCAGGATACAAGATGTCGCAAGGATGAACGTGTGCACCTTGTAGAATAGCATGTACTCCACTGCCAAGTGTCAGCATGTGGAACACAGGGTAAAACATCTAGCTAGGGAAGATGGAAAAAAAAAAAAAAAAGCAAAAGGCTTTCTCTACATCTTCATTCTAAGAGCAGCCCTAAAAAGAACAGCTAATCTAACGAGTAGCATTTCCATTTAAAATTCATCAGAGCTTACAAAAAAACAAGCTCTATTGTCATCACCACTACCACTGAGAAGAAAAGCCTACGCTGAAGTGGAATGGTGTTATTAGAACTGTGAGAATGACCTTCCACAACAGGAAATTCTCAGCTACTTCCCATCCAAGTTAGTGGAGTGGCCAGAAAGTAAATATCCAATTCACATTTAATGCCCGTCACGTCCAGCAGCAGCAAAGAGCCTCAAATGCATCAAGGCCACAACTAGAGGTAACAAGTCCTCCCCATCTGTTATGACCTCTTCTTTGTTTCCCACTAGAAAAAGACAATTAATGCTAACTAGGTAGCCCACCTGTTCTTACCTACAGGAAACTCCCAGCTGTCTCTAGTAGCCTCTTTGCAGATTATAAGGCCAGTTAGAGATGCCAGCTTTGGTGCACTGCAGAGGGTTAATAACCTGATTAATGTCTCTAATGTGCTGGAATGATTTCTTTGGGTGTGTACAGGGCACATTCGCCATTTATTTCAGTGAGCTTAATCCAGTCGTAAGGGGCATTCCCTACTCTTACGAGAATACTTGCTGAGACAGACCTTGGCTAAGCCAATTTGAAGGGTGAGAGTTTTGATACTTCCTTTTGCTGGGGAAAAGCCCCTCTGATCTAATTCTCTGCTGTCTCTACTGAAGCTCCTGTGTTAGAAGAGGTTTCTGGCCAATGAAACCAGAAATCTGAGGAGTCAGATTTACTCATTCCTTGAATGAGTTTTCTTCTTTGTGTTTCACAGCACAGCTACACCTCCTTCGCAGCGGCTGGTGATCATGTTGGCAATTTCAGTCCAGCTGTCCGTATGAGGGTTATAAACTTCAACAGAGTCAGAGGTTACCGGAGCAGCAAAATCATTACTTGGAGCTCGGCCTCCCAAAGCGTAAAGAAATCCATTCACAGCCACCACACAGACACCAGCTCTTGGTATCTTCATTGACGCCACGTCAACCCACTTTTCCTAGTGAGAACATGAAAGAGTCAACAAGTGGTTGTAGGGTAAGCCTCGATTCTGATAAAGTAATTTTTAAAGCTGAAAGAGTGAAACATAAGCATAACACAGGCTCAAAACGCGGTATGTGTACAGTATCAAGACTGTAATGACAACACTTTCACAAACAGTTGAAATCATGCTAGTCACTAAAGAACAGATCATGTACTGTCTGTACACAACAACCCTCCCTTCAGTCACTGCAAGATGCAGTCTGTCTCCAAATCAGAGAATGGTACACGGTTTGAGGTGGAAAACAAGGAAAACTAGATTCAATTCCAGAAAACACAACAGAATCGCACGCTTGATCGTGCTCTGCTTTTAACACTAGCTAATGTTCCAAAGAGCATCACAGAAACATAAGCAATAATAGCCATGAATAATTTCTTATCTTACTCAAAAGCTTAAGTGTTCAAAGAGATTTTTCTAGTCATGCTGGAACACTACATTTTGATGCGGAAAATCCTCAATTTTTTCAACAACAGGCAATTCTTACTTTTTGGGGGATTTTTATTCTCTCTCAGCAGATTATTGACCATTCTGTTGCAGAGGGGAAATCTATCCCTCCAAGCTTGACCTAACAAGTATTTACCAAACTACAGAATAATTACACATTGTCGGTATTGGTTAGCTGTCAGTTCCCCAAAAGCATGCACACAATCTTCATACACATTCCACTAAGTCAGACAGAAGCTGTGTTTCACTCAGATTACTAGCCAGTAGTGACAAGGAAATGAAATTTCCCACTCTTTTTCTTTTTAACGAAAGGAAGCAGACTACCTCTATAGCATCTTACACAAAGTTGATGTGATCTACATTTAAGAAAGAAAGGGACTCTACCATACCTCTTCAAAAGAATATCTTTCTACAGTAGCAAGTGCATCCTGAGCTTCATTCCAGCCTCCCACAGCATAGATACAGTCATTGAGAGCAGCTACGCCAAGATACGCTCTTCGGGTGCCCATTGGAGCGAGCTCAGACCAACGTTTAGATATTGGGTCATAGACTTCAACAGAACGTAGCTCTACTCCTTCATTGCTGATACCCCCAACAACGTATATCAAACCTGTAGAAACAGTTTTTCCTGTATTAGGTTTCATAATAGAAAGGTTTGAAAGAGAGAAAAACACTTGCCACAAGTTTTAGCCTGACATTATGATGGTTTAAGAATGCCAGATAAAAGTCCTCCATTTGGGCAGTAGTAGCACACATAACGCTTTCAAGTGAGCACCTTGACCCTGAAGCACTGCAAGCTCTGATGAAAGCACTAATTAATCAAGTGCAGGGCAGAGAATTCACAAGGTTGCAACTGCTGACCAGGCCTGGATCAAATGCTCAATATGCACATTTACAGACTAAGCCTTTAGACAAGTCTTCTCTTAATCTGTGGCAGTTCTCTGGATTGTCACAAAGACACACACAAAGTCCAAATATGGGAGGTAAACAGAAGCAGTATCAGGAAAAACAATCAAGTGTTAAAGACTAGCTGAATAACCATACTGGCAGCCATCTAAAAAGTTTCCGTGAGTTAAAAGGCAGGAGACCAAGACAACTTTATAGTCTTTGAATTCCATAGAATTAAATAAGCGAGGCACAAGCCTGTGCAACTGACACCACAGTACAAGATGAGGGTAAAAAAAATTTGTGACTGGCACATAAGGCTTCAAAACCCAGTGGCACTTGGAACTGTTTATGGATACAAACTTAACGGTATTCACCTTGCATTTCACAACACCCAAAACAGTAACGGGGCACAGCCATGCTTCCCACCATATCCCAACTATTTTCTTCAGGATCAAATCTTTCAACTGTGCTGCCAATCTCTGCTCCAACCCAACCTCCTGCAAGTAAAAGCAAACACAAGAAATAATTTAATGGCATGAAGCTATATGTTAGCTGCATTTTTAGACATATGGTGCACTGTTCCAGAATAAGCTAATTCTGAAACCAGCTGGCAGTCTACAATAGACTTAACTTATAACTGAACAATAACTAATCCACAAAGATGTGGTATACTAGTGCTCACGTAAACAGCTGTTTTTCAAAATGTAAGTTTGCAAATTTGAAACACCAAGATGTAACATTTAAGGTCAAATCAATTTACAAGTTTCATGAATTAACACCTTGAAAATGAACTTCACCTAGAAAAAAGCCAAAACTTACCCAAAGCATAGATAGCACCATAGCATGTGCACACTCCCAGTCCACAGCGGGGCTGGTTCATGGAAGCCACAGTGGTCCACTGCTTAGTTACAGGATCATAACATTCAGTACAGTCAAAAATCAATGAGTTGTCCTCACCTGCATAAGAGCAAGAACAGAGACAAGAGAAAGGCGATGTTTAGCACTGCAAATATAGAAGCATTCTTCAACTCCTTCCAGGACAGACAACATTCGAATACCAGATCTTTCCTTCAGCTAGCCAAGCGGCCAAAGTAGCAAAAACTTTGTTTATAATCAGAACAGAATCATCACTAGGAACAGCTTTCCTCAACAGTTCACCAAAATATTACTGCAAACATCAAAGGCATGAACAGCCACAGTGCTACATATTTTTTACACCACACCACAACTGGCAGGGGTTTCAAGAGCAAAGAATGTGTTTTGCAATGACAAAAAAGCAGTATTTAGAAGCATTCTTTAGTGATGGGCTGGTAAAGCTACTCATCACATCCTTGTGCAAGCATACAAAACGTGCCTTTCCAGGGAAGCAGACCACAAGTGGTCTGTCCTGTCCTACTGCCTTTTACGCTATGGGTTTCTTCTAGACTACCGCTGAGAATAGAAATGCTACCAATGGTGGTACACAAAGTCCACAGAATATTCAGCATCTCTTAGTATATCTGCACACATCCATATGCCTACCTGTGAGCTGCTATACTATGAAGGGAGGGAAGCTTAGTAAAAATTGGCCAACAGAGGAACCTAAGTAGGCATTCACAGATCAGGGACGGTAGAGAACCAAGGAACCACAATTTAATTGTTATTTTATCTAAAAGTTGTCTTACCTACTGTTGGGTTCCTCAGAGCCATTTGCAGCAAGAAAAATTTACAAAATCTCCACCTGTGAGTACCCATGTAGCAAAATCAATAAAAAAAAAGAGCGTGTTTCAGCTGTTACCTCCAATGGCATAGACCATTCCTCCCACTACAGCGACACCCAGCCCACTCCGAGCCTGGTGGAGAGAGCACACTGTGGTCCAGTAGTGGCTGAAGGTGTCAAATCGCTCCACACAGCTCAGGGCTCTACTGTCACTCCAGCGTCCGCCTTGCAGTCGAGTGTACCCACCTAGAAAGTAAGTGGAAAGATCTTGGCTAAGTAAGAGCTTCCAACTCATCCTCATGCTCCTGTGTCTAAATCATCTGAAAAAATGACAGTAACAGCTATCAGCCGCTTTTAGTAGGAATTGGACCTTCCCAAGTAGCACAGTTTCTCCTGGCCACAAGGAAGCACAGTCACCTCGAGGGTCACGTAACTTGTGCCTGAGCCGACTGTTGCACCACAAGGCTACAAATATTGCCATCCGTGTTCTTAGTAAAATGCAGAGACCTGCCAACAGCCTTTGTTATCCTGAGTTACTGTTACATCCCACAGGGTGAAATAAGAGCATCCTCTTCTAACACAAAGCTGCAGCTCTGCTAAAAACTTGCTATCTCAAGTATCCCATCACATGAACTGAAGTATCCTGGACAGGGAAAAAATCTTCAGAAGAGCAGGGAGTTTGCTGAATTTGCATACACCACTCCAGCAGTGACCCATGGGCAAATTCTCTGCTGATTTGCAGGTTTCCACCCAAGGCAAATAACTTTTTAAAAGGCAAATCTAGGCTTTGAACGCCACGTCACGGTGACATGAAACGTGAATGCTGCCCCTCTGTGCACTTCTAATCGGAAAGCAGCTAACAATGTAATTCAGACAGATGAAACAGTTTGCTATTTTTATAAAAAACAATAAAATCCAGTATCTCCTTCAGTACTGTACTACAAGGTACTACTGCATAATTTATTTTACAAGGTTCAGACAGCCACATTCTAACCTACTGCATAAAGGTACTTCCTGGCTTTCCTCCGGGGACGACCTTTAGAAGCCTGCAGAAAACTGCTGACCTTGTTCTCTTTGGGAGATTTACAGACTTCACAATATTCTTTCAACAGAGTTTGCAGGGCCACCCGAAGGCTGAAATCTGGAATACCTTGAGGAAATAAGCAGAATAAAAACATCACAGTGAAAAGTTACAGACAATAAGTAACTCGGTTGTAGAAGAGTTACTCGCTTCTCCTAAAACAGCAGGCAAATGAAGATTGCCTCCTTTTGAAAGGACCTTTTCAAAAGCCTATTTTTAAAGTAAGCTATGCTTATTTGTTCAGAAATACAACTTGTTTGCTACTGAGTAGTCTTTCCACTCATCATGCCATTAATGTAAAAATATCCATCGAAATCCAGTAACTCCGAACAACACATGGTTTGCTCACATCCAAGCATCCGATACTCCTTCCTTCCTTCCTTCACTTACTTTCAATATATTTTAACAGCCTTTGTGCCGGCAGCAGAGGGAACCGAACAGGCTCCAGTACTTCGACGACGTACTTCTTTCTTTTCCCCACGTCCTTCAAAATCCACTGCATTGCCGCCAGGAAGACCTGGTACTCGTCCTCGATGCTCAGGTCCTCGCTTCGCAGGACCTTAACCAGCTGCTCCTTGGTCAGCGCCAGGAACTCCTCCCCGCCCTGCACCTCCAGGAAATGAGCGTGGATGTAGCTCTCGGTGAACTCCATCAAGTCGCGACAGGCGATCTGCTCGGAGAACTGGAAGAGGCCGATGCAGTTCGTCGGGTCCACCTGCCCCTTGAGGAACTCGCAGCAGAGCTCCACCACCTCGGTGAGCTGCAGCATGTCGGCGGCCACGATCAGCTCCTGCACGTTGTGCTCCCCGATGCTCACCACACCTGCGGGCAGGCACAGCACCGCGGGGCTCC
>NW_009728658.1:0-458 GCF_000703405.1 Apaloderma vittatum
TTTACACCAGTGGGGCCCAGCACCCTCCTACACCCTTGGTCCAGTATCAGACCCAGTATGACCAGTTACACCCCAGTTTAGACCACGTCACCCCTCTGGAGCGCTGGGCTTGGTGCCCCCACCCCGTCCCAGCTCCACCCCAGTTCACACCACTGGGACCAGTAAGACCAGTTCTACCCCGGCTTGCATCAGCAACACCCAGACCAGTTCCATCCCAGTGGCATCCCAGTTCCATCCCAGTTGCGCCACTGGGTCTGGGCCATATCCCAGTTGCACCCCAGTTCACCCCAGTTACACCCCAGTTGCTCCAGTGAGTCTGAACTTCATCCCAGTTCCATCCCAGTTCACCCCAGTTACAAACTAGTTGCGCCACTGGGGCTGGGCCACATCCCAGTTGCACCCCAGTTCACCCCAGTCACGTCCCAGTTGCACCAGTAAGTGTGAACCTCATCCCAGTT
>NW_009728659.1:0-253 GCF_000703405.1 Apaloderma vittatum
CCCTTCCCACCCCCCCCAGCCTCCAGATGTTTTATTACCCTGCTTTTAATTAACGTTTCCAGCCACCGGTTGACTTTGGAGTTCCCACCCAACCATTCCTTGCGCTGCGGTTCAGGGTGGACGTGACAGGGTCCAGGGAGGGGGAAGTAGCCGCTAAAAAAATGTCAATAATCACTTAAAAAGTTATTTTCTCCCCCCTCACCAGGAGAGAAATACCACACAGTGCGAGTCCACGGAAGAGTGAGGAGGTGGC
>NW_009728659.1:310-608 GCF_000703405.1 Apaloderma vittatum
CCGAGGAAAAACAGGGGGGGTGGCAGAGCTTGCAGTTTTGGGGTCATTCCCAACGTTTTTCACATGTCCTGCAAACCCAGGAGAGCTTCTGCGAGGGGTTTGAAGGTCACCGTGAGGAGACAGCTGGTGCTCTGGGGGCAAAACCTCATCAGGCCTCGTTTGCCAAGACACCCTCAAGACTCTGCCCCATTAAACAATAATTAAGAGGAGCTGGGCAGGTGGAGTGAGAGGCCCATGAGATTGGAGGGGATGATGGTGGGACGGGAGGTCCATGAGATGAAGGAGGTGATGGTGGGAT
>NW_009728660.1:0-36620 GCF_000703405.1 Apaloderma vittatum
GGGTAAACAATGTAAAATTTGCCTCTGTCTGAAATACATCATAGTAAAATCTCTGAGACAGCTGTAATTGAAAGAGATTAGAAGGTATCTGCTTTCTGCTTCTTAAAATGTATGTGCTTTGTATAGTGACAATAGTATCCTTATAGCTAAGCAGTTTCCTTTTTTCCTGTGTGTACTACCTCAGCAAAGCCGAGAAACATCTATAGAACAGGGAAATATGACTGTAAAATGATTTTTAAGAGTTCATTTGAAGTCAGTCAGGCACAACACCTAGAAATGCTTTAAATTGGATTTCCTTTTTAAAATCAGATTTCAGGTTGACAGTATCCTATACTGTTGTGTTTAGAATTATAACCTGGAATGCTGTTGCACTTTGCCAATTGCCCCTCTCAAAGAAGTGCTGCATCTCGTTCCCTTCACACAAACAATAATGCAAAAAAGAGTAGCTCAGTTTGAATACATCAAGCCTTGAGAAGATTTGGAGATTTGGTATATTTTAAACAGGGTTTCAGCTTCAAGAAATTACATGACAAGATAATCTTTATATAAAAGGGCCAAGCATGGTGCGTAGGTTCAAAGGGAGGACTGGCTCAGCAGCTGTGTCAGGGAGAGCCCATGAACCCTTGCCTTGCTCCTTACTCCCCAGGTGGGAGGAAACTCCCCCCCTTCATCCTCTCACCCTTCTGCCCCTGTTAACAATGGCATAGGCGAGGTTGTGGTGTGACAAGAACAGGGCTGGCCTTTCTGCAGCAGGGCTCAGAGTGCTCCTTCTGGAATAATTGATGCTGATCTGTAATTATGGACACTTAGCATCAGGTTGGACGTACTCTTGACCAAAGGGGTTCATCGTGCCGTGCTTCTCACGCAAAATAAATATTCAGTACTGCATAGCTATGCTTCTGAGAGAAAACGGGCAGCTCTAGGAACCCGAAGACACAAGTTTCCAGATTAGTATCCTATCTGGACACAAAGTGTGGAAATATACACAGGGAAATGCATGTTGATAAAAACATGTGATTCTGAGACACCCCAGTCTGTGCTATAGCTTTTAACAAGTGCTATACTTCCTGCAGCATTCTCTGCTCTTGTTGTGGATTTAGGTCCAAATGAGGTTGACCCAAAACATAAGGAACAGGATTAGGGCACTCTCATGCCCTACCAGGCTATCCTGGAAGCTAACACTTCTTACAAAGCAACTCTTTCTCTTTTTAAATTTTCAGTGGGATAAATAATGGCAGACAAAGCAAGTCTGCCATTGACTGGCTTTACCCTTTTGTTTCATCTGAACTCCCGTGGTTTCCCTTTTCCGAACGTCTGTCAGCAGTATTGCCCAGGCCTTGCTCTATCTCTGTGTGGAGCCTTTACCCTCTGTCTGATTCATCACAGTGATTTTTTTTTTTTCATCTGAATTTGAGGTGAGCTGCTGGCTCTACTCCAGTGTCACGGCTGCCACTAATTTGGTGTCACTTGCATTGTGGCAGGTTATTTGGTCTCTGTTTTTATCTCTTAAGAGTTTTGAACCTGTGTCAGTCTGCTAGGTAGGACATTGTCCTCACTTAACAGAAGCACTTTACTGATTTTGAGTTGGGAACAAAGAGCTAGTTTTAAAAATAACACGTGTCGTCTACCTGCATTTCCTAAAGAAGTGGTCACTTGATGAAATCAAGGATTGCTACTAGACACTGTTACTGTAGGTTCCTTCTTCACTCTTGGCTATAGCAGGGAGAATCTAAATGATCTCTCCGTTTAAAAAACCAACCAAACAAAAAAACCCATATTCCAGGAGAATTTGAGTTTTATCAAGGAATATGCTTTGTTTCTATAAATCAGTTGCTGTTCTAAAGATTTTTTTGATCCACGGATGAGAGATGTTGTTGTGATTTTTACTATGATTTTGATGTTTCTTGGGTGAGGTGAGCATGACAGTGAGGTCAGCAGACAATGTGTGTTGGTGCTTTTTTCCATGAAGACTGTGGGCCTGTGGTGCCAGTTTGGTTTTCAGGACAGGTCAAATACACAGCTATCTGATCCTCTTCTTTGGTCCCTTAGGTATTGCTTTTCTTAATACATTATTAACTTTGTAATACATGATTAAATTAATGTTGGTTTCTGTGATCTTTTTATGGCTCCTCTTCATAATAAGAAAGTTTCAGTATGCTTACACCTGAAAAATTAGTATTTTTAATCTATTTTGGAAACAGTATTTAAGGAGCCTCTGAGCATGTTTTTCTGACTTGAATGAACTTTTTAATTACAGAATTCAAGAAAATACTTTCTAGAGTGTTTCACACCATTTGTTCAAGTGATATCTTTACAAAATTGCTAATTCATCCCTTGTTTGAGACTGGAATAGCTTTTACACCAGTCTAAATGTTTCCCTATAACTGAGCCCAGGATGAACATCCTGTAGCTTGTCCTCTTTAGTCTCCCAAATGACTGTGTACTATAGTATTTAAGCTTGTTCTTCCATATATCTTTTTTTCTGTTGCTTCAAGTGAAGGAGTTGTTCCATTTTACCCAGAGAAAACATGTGTTCCTCAGGTTTTCATGTTGTGCTTTTTTACTTTTTGCTAAATATACCAGCTGCTACTATCAGTACGGAATCTATACTTTTTTTGTCATTAAAGTGCACAGGATATCAGGTATTATTCCTTCTTTATTTTTAGTAAATCCTCTTTCCTTAAGTCTTGATTTGATCCTGGTGGGCTTCAGTGGGAGAAAATACCTGCGATAGACTTCAGGGGGTTGCACAAAACTCATGCTTAGGAAGTCTTCAAGATTTCTCCTCAGTTTATGTTCTAGTACTGATGTTAAGGTCAACAAAAAAAAAATCCAAAACCAACCCCACTCCCACCCCACTCCCTCCCCCTCCCCCCCAAAAAACCCAGTAAATCAGGTTGTCGTTAGCAATATACTTTCACAAGGTAACTGTCGTAAGGGTTCTGCATCTGGAACTTTTCAATTAAACTTTTATTTTGAAAATAAAATAATCAAGAATATGTTCCTCTTGCAACTCTTTCTCACTGCCCTCGTAGTTGTGAAGGACTATTTTGTTGTTGCGGGTTTTTCCTCATCTTGTGCTGTTAAGAGCCTTGCACTTATATTTTGGAATAACTTTTTTCAAGTGCTCAGCCACACTTAAACTTGATGAGGTTTGTGAGGTTTACTTATATAATTTGAAAAAGCAAGCAAGCTTTGAAGCATTTCTTGTCTAAAGAAAAGTCTGTACGCTTGAAGAGCTTTTCTCCCTATATGCTCATATCTAGTCTAAGGTATTACTTCAGCTTACAAAAATTGTTTTGCTTCCATCTTTAGATCATTATAAATATAATAATTCTCATTGTTACAGTTACATTTGGGCACTTGAAATTTATTTCAATTCAGGTAGTGCCCACAATGGATGCTGTCTTTTTGAACTCCTAAATGCAGTCTTGAAGAGTTTATAATCAGCTGTTCCCAGGAATCAGCATCTGGTGCTTGTTTAAATTTACTGTCCACTGAGGGAAATATCTGCCTTGGAGAACTACACAGGCTCTAAGGATACCTGTGTTCCCTCCAACAGATTAGAAGTGTCTTGCATGTCTGCTCAGATGGATTTGCTTTGTAAGAAAAGATGGTTTGATCAAACATGGTCTTTTTAGATTGTAGTCAGGTGAAGATACTTCCAGATTAAACAAAGTAACACCTACAGTTCAAACTTTTTTTGCACGGATTACCCCTTCAAGATGTTTCTGAGACACTAAGCCTCCAAGTATTGAGTTGAATGAGTATTTGCTTGTGCCTTGATAAAATCAGACTCTTGCTTCCTGATGGAACTCTTTGTCATGAAGTATACGATGTTGCTCTGCAGAGATGCTAAAAGCTCATCTTTGCTTCCCTCATGCAAAACCGGTGCTGTTCCACCGGGCTCTCTACTGTGTGGGGGAGCCCCTACATCAACAATAAATGTTATGCCACTTTCTGCTTGCAAATAGAAACAAAGCTGCTTTGATTTTCAGTGTAAATATTCTCTATCAGTTCAGCACATTTCAACCTTCCTACCCTGTGCTAGCAGTTTAAAATTTCAGATTGGAGCACAGGTATTACTGAGGAGGGCCAGAATTAATTCTGTGCTAAAAGAGCTGTTCTAAACAGAAATACTGCTGATGCACTTTCCCATTTCACCTTACAGAGGAGATTATATATGTATCACCTTGGTTTTGCTGTAGTCTGCACAAATATCACTCTTGCAACAACTTGATGCTATGTATGTCATCTTTTAATACTACAAATATGCAGCTGTTATGAGCATGCTTTACTGACGTGAAATGCTTTGATCAAATGTTCACTAGATATTGTGGCTGAGCAGCACAGGAACGCACAAAACATGAGTTGATATTGCAAGTGAAAAACAAAACCAAAGAAAGTCAATGTTATGTAGTACAGTCTTCTCAGGAGATGGGATTCCTATTAAGAGTGTGGCTATTAAATTTAAAAAGATCAAATACATATACTTCTTTTTAAGGTTTAGTCTGGTCCTTGAGAACCTTATATGAGGCCATTAACACTAAGAAAAAATCTACTGTCAAGAAATTGCAGTAAGGGACTAAATTGAAAGCAGAATAGGAGAGTCTTATTGCTACACTGCACCAATTATATTGCCATTTTTGTTTTTTGCTGCAAGACCGATAGGGATCTACAACTGCTTAGATCCCAAGGGATTCAAGCACGTCTGGTGAAAATTGGAAATCAACAGGAGTTTATAATTGCAAGCAAACTGCATCGTTTTCATTGGGGTGAAGGATGGTAGCCATTCACAGAGATGCCATGGACATGGGTCCATCAAGCGTATTTCTTGAAGTCTTCTGCTCAACATGAGAAGTACAAGGACCCAGTATCTTGGCAAATTAAGCATATTACTTGGCTGTTAATTAGCAAGGGAAAAGGAAAATGTTCCTTTCAGATTAACATTTTGTAACTTAAGAGGAAGGAGGTGGATTCGTTTTTTGGATGTCGTTTTTAAATGTATTGGTAGTCCTGCTGAGGAGGCAAACATGGTTTAGTTTCCAACCCTGTCAGTAGACTGCAAATTTATCTCAAGTCTGACTTGGAGTAAGCTTCATATCTAAAGCTGGGAGATAATTTAGTTTCCAGCATTATTCTATCCTGACTTTTGCTTAAGCAAAGGCTACCAGTTCAATGTGACCATGAGAACTACTATCCACTGGGGGCCAAACTATGCCCAACAAATGCTTGATGTCTTTTCAGAATCATTTTTCCTGAGCAGTTGAAATTGCATGCTTTTTTCCCTTGATTTTTTTTTTCTCTTTAGCTCACTACTTGATGTATTTGGTTTCAGACTGTCCTTGAGCTGAAGCCGTAAGATACAGTTCATTTGCTCTAGAGAAATATGCAGCAATTATGAATATTATGACTGCATTTTTCTGTAGGCAGGCAAGATATAAAAGTCAGTCTACTGATGATGAACATAAGAGATGTCAGTTTCCAGAGATGGAGGAAACTATGTCTTCTGACGGCTCAAACCCTTTTTTTGTTTGGTTGGTTGGTTTTTTTTTCCAATGTATGTAATAGCTGAAATGATCCTGCTCACAGTTTAAGAAAGGATTGCGAAAGGTCTCAATGGGAGATGACCTGGTCAACGTTTAGTTCAAAGCTCAGTGAAGTCAGTGGGCAGCCCTTCAAGCTAGACATGCTCATAGACCATGTGACCATTGTACATCTGGTTTGAGAAAACTGATGAATGAAGGAAACTACTGAGATGCCCCAAAGCATACACCAGTGTAAATGTAGATGTTCTTTGGGGTCATTGGCAAATAAAATCCAGTGCTGTAGGCTTTTAAGGGGAATTTGGCATAACCAGCATCCTGTACATCTCCACAGGCTCCAAAACCAAGAATTCTGAGGTTGTTCTTGAGCTTTTCTTTCTCCCACAAGGTACTTATAAATGAGCTATTGGATTAGTAACAGCTTTCATTAAAATGTAATTAAAAGGTGTCATACTTTTATAGTCGGACTCGGCTGTAGCCAAACATATGGGCATAGTAAAGCATTCACAGAGCTGGAAGATTTTGCGGTCCTGCTGAGAAAATGATAGCCTTACAGCTTCTCACTTAATTATTCTAAAATTAATAATAACAATTGCTAAAGTTCCCCTCATTCTAACAGAGTAGCTTTTAATATTCCTGACTGAAATGCTCGGTGGTGAAGGTAGTTACTCTGCTGTGGATATGGAGAGACTCCAGAGCAGCTCAGGCTACTCGACCCTGCTTGCTATTTACAAAAGACGCCTTGCTGCTCTGAGCACATGCATGAAACATTGGATGTGTACAGGGGAAGGGACCTGAATCTCTACCACTCCAGTTTGGAGAGGACATCCTGGCTGCTAGATCTGTTATGCTTTACTGCATTCTCCACTGCTGGAGGCATACTGCTGACCAGTTACTCTGGGATAGGGACAGGATGGAATGCTGCATAATTAGGTCACTGTCCTGGAATGGGGAAAAAGTATCTGAAGCTTTATTCCAGCAGTGTGAAGTTAGTTGTACAAAGTCAAGTAGCTGCAAGAGGAGGGAAATCTATGCTAATAATCCAGGCCCTGTGCAGTCAGGGCACAGCATCATTGGTTCACTTCACTGCTCATGAGCAGAGATCCGAGCAGGGACTCTCCCATGCCACAGCAGTGCCCACGAGGCTTACAGGTTTATACAGTTTTCAGTACTGGCTTTGTGCTTTGGCTGTGGATGCATAAATATCAGTGCCCAGACAGCGCGGAGGGTGTTTCTGTGTCGGTGAGTCTTGCTCTGGGCTGCTCATTAATGCACTGCTCCAGCCCTGCCCAGCAGCAGACTCGCAGATAGCTGTCAGGGTGATTTGGCAACCGCTTCAAGGGCATTAGCCAGCCCCAAATAGTGGGGCCCATGCAGATATAAAGCAGTGGATAAGTGCTGATGCACATCCAGCCTGCTCCTCTCCATAGAGCTGGCTTTAGGCATAAACAAATAGTGGAAAACCATTAGGGGAAAACAAGCGTCTGTGAGATACAGGTCTCAGCAGCAGTGGGAAGCTTTCCACCTGGGCAGCTGGAGATGGGGAGCCAGGCTTCTGCTGCCCCAGACTGAGGATGGGGTGATGCTTGTAGTGTTGGGGTGCCACAGCTGCTCCTACCTGGGGATGCAGGGGCACCCAGTGCGGCTCCATGCCGGCATGCCTGCTCTGCCCTCTCTTCCGTACCACTGCAAACACCGCCTGGGGAGGGGGGAACACCTTGGAGATGCAGGCTTTGTTCCCTTCATTTCTCGTATGACAATGTTTCAGCTCCTCTGAAGATCTTATCTGTATGCAATGTCCTTTGTACCCCATCCTGGGACCTGGCCAGGGTATTTTGAATTATAAATGCAGAGAGAGTTCGGCCTCTGAAAGTAATTGGAGGGATGCCTGTTTATTCTAAAGCTTCACAAATTTTAACATGGATCTAAAAATTTAATTTAAATATGCATTACTTATTGTTATTCACTCTTGCCTCTTGCTTGTAAAACTTGTCCAGAAATGAGAAATTGCATCATGTACCCATAGCAGAAAAAAAATCCTAAACAATCTTACTGCAATCTATTTGCATGGATTATATGAACATTTATAAGTAACTAATCTGTTCAGAGCAACCAGAATCAGCCTGCATACATGAAAAATGCAGAAGCTGCGAAATGTAGTTTGAGACAGAATTAACGACTCTCCAATAGCATCACATATTGCTAGTCCCAGGAAAAAAAGACTTTGTTACCTTGTATAGAATACTGGAATATTGAAAGCCCTGTCTCAGTGTGGACACCGCAGTAGGTCTGTGTGCAGCACGACAAGCCCTGCTCTCACTGGTGATAATATTAATTAATTGGCATTAATAGCTGGATCACAAAGCAGACAACAAAGTAGAGGGGACTTCTCAGTGCCAACAGCTCCAGCACACATGCATGTACACCTGGGATCTTGCGGTGTACAGGTCTTGGGCATCAGGTCCTCATCTCAGCCCGGAGCGAGCAGCCCTGCTCTCCTTGCATGCCCGCGGCTGGATTGTGCACGAGCGAGACTGTCGCTGCTTGGGGCCAAGATAAAGGTTTCAGTGGGAGAGTAAGATCAGTAGTGTCGTCAGGGTTTGAAATAGTAGGAGAAAGAAGTACATTTCTGCACTCTTGTGACTGGTACATGGAATATGTTTCCACTTCACAAGAGCTGCTTTCCTGGAGAAAGCTATCAGAGTATTACTTTAAAAAAAGTGTCTTATTCAAAGAACTGTACTGAGCCTATTTCATCACGAGTGTGTGGTTTCTGAAGGGCCTGAGCCATGAGCCCATACCCTCCAAACACAATGAATTGGGGAAAGCTAAAATGTCAAAATGGATAAAATATGCAGAAGTTAAAACTGACTTTACTGCAACTTATCTGATTTCTATTTTGGGTTACAAATTCCAGATAAATGATACAGTGTGGGACTGACTGTTCTGATATCATGGACATCTGTCTGGAGATTATTCCCTAACAAAAGAATCTTAGAAATCATTCATATAGTTTGTATTCATGTCAGGTTTTGGTCACAGACAAATTCACACATTCAGCAATGTAGTTAATCTCCTAGATACCCACCACAGAAGAATGGGGATTAATACATTTATCTTGTAAAACAATGCAGTTCTCCTCTGAATTACAACCAGAAATTAGACTGTAGTTATCAAATATGCTCAGTGAGGTTATGAATCAAGTCACTGCATTGTTAAAATTCCTGTCTCTTATCACCTCCCATTTTGAAGGCTGCAGCTATGGGGGCATCAGCTGCCAAGCGGGTTTGCTGGAGGCAGGGAAGTGCCTTCTCCAGCAGAGAATTTCTGCACGAGGGCAAAGAGAGAGGGCTTTGCCTTGCAAATGTCACCCAGAAGTCCAGGAAAGATATCAGGAGACGCCCCTGGACTCGGTGATCCATAAAACCTTCATGAAAGTCAATAACTGTTCCAGCAGGGATTGAAGCCATCGTTTACATGGCATGCCAACGGTGATAAATTGGTCCCGCAGATGCGCGCAAGGACTAGTGGGTGTCATGCTGCATGCCTGCCGAAGTCTCTGTTGAGCTCAGGAAAACTTATACTAAACCTAAAAAAACCCACCCCAACCCTAAATAGAAATCAAAAATCCACTGCTAGCTACAAGGGAAGAAGAATCTCCTAGCTTGTAGTTTTGGAGAGGGGAGAGAGGAAGGGCTCTTTCATTTCTTATTCCTTCTAAATATATGTGGCACATATATTTATAGGTTAATGGTACCTTTGAGGAAATGCAACTCTTGCAGTGATTAACAGAATATTTATTTTCTACAAGCAGTGTTATAAAATCCACATAGTTCCTTCCTCCTAAATGATAATTAATCTGTTGCTGTGCATTGCCCATCTCAAGACTTCTGCAGCGCAACGCTGGCTTTTCTTATTAAAATGAATCCTGGAGGCACTTTGTTATTGTTTAGACTGTGAAAACCACTGGTGGGGTTTTTTTTCCCCCCCCATATGTTTTGTAAGTGCTAAACGCAGGAGGAATTTAGCACGTTCTTTAAAGGATGGCACATTAATAATACATTTTCAACCACAAAAAGAAAGTCAAATTGCTGAATGGTAGTTGTATAAGTCAACAGCATTCAGGAAAAGGCACTCTGCCTTTAATCTTTGCTACAAAGAGATGCCCTCACAGTCAAGACAGTATCATCTAGAAGTCGACCGATTGTTGCTTGATGCATTGCTCCTGTGCCTTTCAACAGTGCTTTAGGGGGTTATTTCAACAGCATTGTAGATGACAAGGCTTGGATTAGTGAAACTTTTCAAATCCATCTTTGTTTTTTAAAAGACTGCCTGCTGTATGAGAGCACTTGTATGTCTTTTCCATGCATATCTCTCTCTTTCCATAGGTAATTATTTATTAATGTAAACCCTGCAAGAAATATTGACTGTGTCAAGAGGAGACCAAGGAAATAATAAAAATCTAATAAAATTCTACACTGATGCCCTTGTCTGATCCCAGTCTGAGAGTCAGTAGTTCTTTTTACCGCATTGCATCGGCTAATTCCCAAATTCAAAAGCAGTTTTGTTCAGTAGTGCTCAGACTACTAAGACTATACTAAAACATGCTGGCTGTTAGGATCCTCTTTCTGTTAATTGATCAGGGTTGATAACATTAGTGCTGTTCTGCATCTAAGCCCATGGCAATGCTGCAGTATTCACACAATACAGAGGATTAGGGTTAGTGGAGTCACTGGTAGTTGTCTGAAATCAGCTGTCACGTGAATAAAACTAACAGAGAAATACATACTAGGAAAATGGGTTTACTTTGGGTTTAGGTTTTGTTGTCACTCCTAACCTCATCAGTGCTGTATGCTGCTCTCATAAGTTTCTCTTATTTCAACGCTTTCTACTTTGTGCTGAGGCAGATGCGGCTGCTGTTCCTGCACATGGGGGCTCTAGGCATTGTGTATGGTTGTATCAGCAATGCCTTGGTATAGTAAACCTTGGGATTAAAAAGGAGGAGGATGGAAAGCTCATGACTCCATTTGGCAGCTTGGTTATGTTTTTGGTTATCTGTACTCCCTGTGAGCTAGGACCTTCTACCGAGGCTCTGGCATGGCTATTTATGGACCTTGTTGTTCATGAACTGAAACACTCCTTGCTTCCGCTGCCTTCTCCAGGCTGCTCAGGGCATAAGGAAGTGCTTGCTTCCACCTCTTCATGTTGCTTTCATCTTCATGTTCCACCAGGTGCCTCCTGATTCTCACATTGCAAGAGCTTTGTTAAAAACCAAATTTAAATCTTCCATCTCTCTGGAGAGTGAAGATACAGCCAGGTTTGTGCAGACTGGTGAAATGATAGGGAGACTTTGCAAAAGCTTTTAAATTACTTATAAATCTTCAGTTTTAAATAACTCTCAGTATAGCTTCTTTTGGTCTAGGGCAAGTCACTTGGATCACAAAGCATCAGCTTCCTTATTTTACTTTTATCTTAAAATAACTGGCAAGTCAGTTGTCCCTTCAATCATGCTGTATGGCAGAGAAACAGTGGTTTCATCAGGTGAAGTTTCCCCTATATGTGAAAAACCTTGGTTAGTTACAAAGCAAAACTTCATTAATTCCTTCTTAGTTTTTGCTTTTTTTCCCCCAATGGCAAAATGCCCACTGCAAATCAAATCCTTCAGTTCAGTTTCCAAAAAAGAAGAAACTATCCTGCATGCCTGAAATATTAATTAAAAAGAAGGAAAAAAGGAAAGATTTGGACAGATCCCAAACCAACTACTCAAATATAAATGTCTGCAACTGTCATATGAACTTCTCAGTAAATGAGACTATAATCCTTCCTTCCTAAAGTGGAAATACTACTTGATTAGCCCAATTAAGAGTGGATTTCTGACAGAATATTACTTTAGGGTGTAGTTTCCTAAAGGATGAAAAAGTGCTAATTTAGAAACAACTGTATGTTACTAATGTTATTAAAAAATAGAAACAAGGAATGACAATACATTACATTAAGCACTGGAATTACATGTTGGCTTGAGTTTCCCTTCAAAGCAATATTTAAGATGTAAGCAATTTAGGCTATTTTTACAGAGAGTGAATTGGTAAGTCAATATCCTCCATTAAGCTCTTAATTTGCACAAGTAGAGCATGATCATTGATGTATTTCAGTTTTTTCGGTGGAGGGTGAGTTGGTTAGTTTATTTGGTTTTTACCCCTTCTTTACATGACCTTTTCTTAGCACATTCTGCTCAGAGAGTGGTGGGAGCGAAAGCCTCTTTCCTCCTGGCCCATCCTTCCCCAGCAGGCTCCGGCACTCAGATATGCCTTTTCCTCCTTGAGTGACAGAATATTTCAACGTGGCACAGGACCAGCCAAAGCTACAGCCCTTCTCTCACCATGGTAAAGAAATACACAATTTCTAATACTATGTTATCAGGCTGAGGGGAAGCAGTTCACCTGAACTAAAACCCTACTAACCTCTATTTTTTATGTATTAATTTGGGTTTGCTGCCATTGTGGTCCATTTGTGGGCAAGAGTGGTTTTAAGAGGTCTGCCTGTGTTTAATTGTAATGAATGTGCATATAAGCACTTCTGAGCTGCCTAGTTATTTGCATATGAGAGTCTGGGACCATTCCTGATCTGAGCTGCCTGTGTTTCAGTTTGTTTATTTTAAATACTCCGCTTTGGTCCTCCAGTTCCCAAGTTAGCCTGAGGTCTCCTTGCGAGTCCAGCCCCTGGCAGTGCTGGGGGGAGGCAGGAGGATGATGCTGGGTGGGTGCCAGGAGCCCCGGGGCCAGAATGCCGGGAGGTGCCCTGCACCCACGCTGGGAACCACAAAGCTCCCATCCTGGTGCGGGGAGCCGACTTTAAAACGTTTCTTGTTTTTGTGCAAGAGTTGCACAAGTTGTGCAAGAGTTGCTTAAAGTTCTCCGTGTTTGTTTAACTTCATCAAGGCAAGGAACATTAATTTTCTGGGAAGATTTCTGCTCTGAACAATCCACAGAATTTCACGTTGAAAGATTGTCTGTCCGCGCAGCCACGCTTGTTTTCCAGTTGCCCAAATTAAGACAATCTATAAAGAAATGTTCATTTATTAGCAACTAGTGTTTGACAGTTTATTTCATGTAAGCCTCCAGCTTTCCTTGGCAAGCTTATTTGCATAATGTGTTATTATGTCTAAATGGAAAACTAAATGCCTCCATGTGGTCTTTAAATGACAAGTGCTTGTCAGCTTCATGCAATATTCAGAAGTAATAGATCCAAATCACAACAGAACTCACTATGATGTACAAGAATAAAAAGAAACAAAGCCAAAAAAACTTGTTGCGTACTCTTCCCTGACAAATTTACACTTTGGTACGGAATTGTCAATTAGAGTTTTCATGTGTTAAACAGTTTTTGAGTAATTACAATTCACGTTGCCTTTTTGTTGTGTTTTTTTCTCCTGTTTTTCCTCCTCTCAAACAATGCAACTTGGGGAATAATCTTCAGAGGACCTTGGCAAGATATATCCAAGAATTTCCACCTTAATTACTTCTGAAAACATGAATGCTCCCTGACAATGGCTATAATAGCTTTGGAAGATCTGTTATGAAGTTAACACTTGAAATAGTCCTTGGGTCTGAAATTTGTAGAGCTGCATATTTAATGAATGCTTTCTTAAAACAGAAAACTGGCGTGTATGCGTGTGGTTCCAGGTTACTGGAATGCAAGGTCTCCGAGTCAATGCTCGTGTAAATGTCCTCTTTACACACTTCCTTGTCTGTGTACGGTGTGCTGCTCAGTCCCTTGCAGCCCTTTCCACACCCAGCACACCTGAAACACTTAAGAGGCTTCCACGAAAGAGAGAAAAGTCTAAACTCTGCGTTTTACACCAGGATAGAGCATTTTCCTGTTAAGGCTTATTTCCTATTCATTAAACTGCACAGAATATTATCAGTTAGGTTTGACATTTCCAATTGCTTTTCAAAATAGCATTAACTGATTGAAATTGTTTGGAGCAGTAGGTTTAGCTGCATGAGTTCTCTTTTTTTTTTTTTATCTTTATATGACAAAATTTCAGAACGAAGACACTGAGAAAACAGAAAAATACTAGAAGGAATTTGCTGTCCCTGGAATAAATGGTGGGGGGAGGGAGAAGAAAGAAATAAAGAAAAAGGGTCAGATACTGCTCACAATGTTAGCATTGGCCTAAGACCCAGGAAAGATGTATTAGTGTTGGACTGCTGAGTTCATTGCTTCTTACTGCCCTTTCTGGTTGCTCAGTGTTGCAGGGTGGGGAGATAAGGAGACGTGGCTAGAAAGGGAAGAAAGAGAAGAGAGAAGATGTAAGCTGATCAAAGGAAAATGACACGTGAGTGGCAGGGCAAGTAGTAAGGACTTGTGTCACACGTCTCAAGCCAGCTTTGGGGTCAGCCTGCTTTTGGGTACATCAGTCACCACCATCTGGTCATTTTGCCTTTTAGAAGCTGAACAATGAAAGCTCAAAGAAATGCCCGATGGTGCAGCTGAACAAGTTGTCACAACGTTAGCTACTCAAAAGTTCGGGGGTTTTTTTGTGCCTCTTCTCTCTACACATGTTAGGTTACCCTTGCGTGCCACATTCCAAAAGCCAAGTGAGGCTGGAAACACTCCAGGTTAGTGCCTGGCGTGGGATACTTGGCAGCGGTGAGCAGCCAGAGGCTGGCAAGGCTCTTGAGCGAGCCCTTGTTAGGGCTGCAGTTAATGAGGAGGTGGGAGCTCTCTGCTCGGCAGCATGTCTGCTGTGATAGAAGGCAGTGTGCCAGTAATTCCCTTTGGAAGGTCAGGGACAGACAGAAAGTAAGGCAACAGTTCATCAATTTTATTAAAAAATGTCTCAATCCCAGACCATGGCTCCCCTCAGTAATTTCACCAGCAGCTCTGACTGATGCAATCAGTGTAATTAAAGTGATCGTATCACTCATAGCAGACTGGGTGTCAGCGGGGCAAGAGGCGTTTCCAGCACCAGTGACCTGTGCCTCGCGGTGCCTTTGACCACCCGAGCTGAGCCGGGAGAGCTGATGTGACGCCTTATGCTGGGTTTCAGTCACGAAGCCAGTTAAGCAGGCAGCGTTCTGTGCTCTGGTGACCTGTCCTGATGAGGACATTCTGTCATTTGCTTCTCCTCAGGTTAAAACCTTCACTCACCCGGTGAAGGAAAAGCGAGAACTCCAGTCACAAGCAGCCAGCAAGGTTAAGCTTGTTGTGACTCATCCTCTGCCTGCTGCTCTTGTTAACCCCTGGTGGCAACTTCTCAGCGAAGTCCCTGGAGGAGATGGCTCCTGGCAGGGTCTCTCTGCAGGTTGGCAGTGAAGCGAGGCTCCCCTGGCTTTGTCAGGGCTCGGTCACCCCAAACATGTCTCATATCGCAGGCTGGTAATCAGTTGCCTTGGTCAATGGGAACCATTGGGGGAATGCTCAAATATTCTGAGCATTAACTAGGAAAATCCAAAGACTATCTCACAAATAAGCTAGAAGTAGCCAAAAGGGCATTCATTATGAATAATTTAAATAGCTGTGTGACCGTGCAACTAAAGCTATTTGCTATAAAAATTAGAGGTGGATTGCATAGGCTTTGACATGAGGCAAATTGTGTGCTCCATGCCCATTTGCTCTTTCAGATCTTTGGTTCAAAATACCACACAGCATTATGGTCTTCTGTAGCTTACATCCCTGAGTTCTTCAGATCTTTTAAAAAGTAACCAAAGAGTTATCATCTCAGTGTGAACGATGTTTGTAGGTGCATGAAAATGAGGATAAACTGCCTGATGTTAGAAAAAAAAAACACAATACAAAGCTTTTTACTGCATCAGCATGTACTTTCTTCTTGCCAAAGGAATAGGTAAAATTACCTGAAGGAAATGGCAGTCAGACTGAATCTCAGAGTACAGTGTCCAACAGGGTGAACTTTTCAAAGTATCACTACTGATTTTACAGCTATTAAAAACGAAGGCATTTCTTAGAAAATCCTCATCTTTTTTTGTGGTACCCTCATTTGAGATTAATTATGTATGTAAAATTCTCCATGAAGAATGCAGCATTCAAGGAACCCATGTTGAGTTTCAGTAGTTAGTCCAGTGATATTAAAATGAAACAGGACCAACTTTGTAGGGGGCAATTATAACACATTACGGTGTGAATTGCACACTGTGATTAAACTCATAGGAGGTACTCAGCAGCAGCATTTGCTTTGAAAGGGGCACTGATTACCATTTGTACTATGCATTTTGGTAATCAGAAATCATTATAGAAAATACTACATCAACTAAACAAATACCCCCTTAGCAGCATGAAATATACAGAATTGTGGGGTTTTTTTAAAGTAACCTTATGCTTGTAAATAATTTATTTTTTTTTCTGCATGGGACTAGCACTTGATCAGCACATCAGATCAGTATGCTGTCGCATTACAGCAGGACCACATGCTGCAGAATGAATGGTTTCAAGTTAAAACACCTCCTGGGGTTCGGTTTGTCTTTCGTGTCTTAACTTCGAATTGGTTGCAATTACGTTATAAACCATCGTTTACTTGTGATTTATAAAAATAGCCTTGTGAAAGAATTAAACTAGCAAGAGGTGTTAGCATTTACTTTGGAAGTCCTGAGCTATTTCTATTAAATGGCTTTCCCTAGGATTTAAGATAGGGGAGTCTTAAGGTTCTTACTGCCCATAAAATACTAATAGGCTCTGTGTTGCAAAGACACTATATTTTTCCAGCATGTTTTGACACCTAATATTTTACAAGATTTGGAGAGAGCTCTTGTGTCGTGGCATTAACCAGTTTTATTAAGGTTCTTTGCCTCTGATTTCTGAGGGTATTCACACACGCACACGCAGAAGCACGTGGATTTTGCATGACCACGTGCCCCGCCCAGGGCAGCATCTCCCCAAATGCAGAGGAGAGTCAGGCTGACAACAGATCCCACCTGTGCTTACTCAAAGCAACACAGTGTCACAGGTTACCAGAAACCACGGAGCTGCTCGCTCAGGCATTGCTTGCTTTCTTCTTTTCTTTGATAGGATGTAATCTAGAGAAAGCATGATGTTAATCCTGTAACATTTCTGGCAGTCAGTGGCTATATGATTGCTTTAAAGGGGCAAACTAATCTTCACTGTATCTTGATCATCTTCCCTCCTTTTCATCCTGACGTACCATTTTGATTGCTTAACATAAGGTCTAATGTCAAGTAATAATAAAGCAATTACAAGAAATACAATTCATTCTAAAGTGCATTAAGCAAGAACTAAATTAAGGCACGTAATTAACAACAACAACAAAAAAAATACATTCAGGACAAAATATTTTAACCCCTTTATTTCTTCTAGCATTAACTACCTTGGCACTAACTCAAAACTGGTAGGCAAAAAAAATATAGATTATATGCACAGACACAGTAGGCTTTTAGTGATTTATGTAGAAAAAAAGATCTGTCATGCATGATCCTTTCTATATAGTAATAGACTCGGTTTAAACTGTCATACTAATTTTTTTTTTCTTGTCCATCTGGTCCAATTATTAGAAAATTCTGCTCAAGAAGACTTCAATAACAAACATGAAACAACTCAATATTTCAAGTTGCCAGTCGTTTTCCCATTTTTGTTCTTTTTAATTAGAGAGCATACCAAGTTCCAACTGCAGGACTCAGGCATTTATTAAGTGTTAGAGAAAAGGCACTATTTTATTGACTAATTCCCCAGGCTTTTATTATGTTTCCTAGCAAAATCTGATTTATAGGAGAGTTAATAAAGGTATCCTCACCTACTGCACCTGGAGACAGGACATCTACAAGGGGAAGACATTTAGACTAATAAGTGAAATCACAAATCTGGGAGCTGAAATGGGATTTTATTTCTGGGAGTGCAGCAGAGAACTGATGCAGGCTGGGCATTTAACATCTCCATTCCTAACTGGCTTTGCCTATAAAATGAAAGTAACAGTTTCTCTGGATTTTCAAAAATATAAGAACTGATTAGAGTACTTATTTTTTGCAAAAAGTTTTAAAGCTGAAAAGCAACATTAAAGAATTTTTTCCTCTATATCCCCTTCCACTTCTACAAAACTTCTTGACATTGTTTATTTATTTATTTATTTACCTTGCTGACGATTGAAAGCAACTACTTGAAAACCGTGTGCTGTTTCCAAATTCTGGTCGCATTTTGACTGATTTTCTTCCCTTTTTATGGCATTTCCTTGGTTGTTGATGTACGCACCGAAAATTGCACTGTGTGGGGCGTTCTGTGAGCTCTGCTAATGCCTTAAGGGTGGCACCAGGACAGAGTCACACTGAGAAGCCAATCCCTGCTAAGTATATCAGTTCCAAACCCAGCTATAACAAAAATCATAGTACAACAGAATTGGACAAATGCAATTTAAAATAAATGCATCGATTCTGATTCTTAATAAGGTTAGGCATGCAATTGTGTGATGACTAATTTGTGTGCCTAATTACCATGATTGTATGTGCAAATCAAGTAATTATGGAAGTAAATAACCATAATCAGTTATTTTCATGGCTAATTATTCAATTTTATGCACAATGGCAATAATTGGGTGTGCAAATTAAGCATGCAATTGTGCATGCATATTCAACACACACTTGTGTGTCTAATCTTTTCATAAATCATCCTTTTTTTTCTGAGCATTTTTCTCTTTTTCTATCCATTACTCTTGTATAGTGTTACCGGGACATTATTGCTAGTGGTATGGTTTTGGAAACTCTTGTATTCTGAACCTTCCTGACTTTTTAGTGGTTAGTAATTCTCCACTTCAAATGGACTGCTCTCCTGAAAGATGGCTATTTCATTCTTGTTTGTAATACAGGTGCACTTTTTCCTAACTGGGTGGGAAATTTCCAAAGGGAAAACTGAAATAGAGACATTCCACCTTTTCTTAAAATTTTAGACACGTAATTTTTTAACCTATTAAGAACCCTTCAAAAGTTTATGGCGGTTGGTTTTTTATTTGTTGTTTTAGACTTTTTTGCACTCATATATACAATTACCTTGGATTTTAGACATAAACAATAGCATCTTTGTCACCAAAAGGGACTTCATGCTGCACTGCATTGGAGATGTCCCTAAGCTGTCATTAAAGGCAAGGAACACGCTGTACCTGCTTGCTTACCACACAGATCTGATTTACAAAAGCACTTTGGCACTGACCTAATTCAGTTCCCACTGAAGACATGTAGAAAGAAATCCCATTGACCTCAATACAACTGAAGTTTATCACCACCGAGAGCCTCTAAAAACGTCACCCCATTTTTCTGTCTTAAGACCTGAATTTGGAAGCATAAAATTATCGTTAAGCATATAGGCTCAGATTTTTCTGGCTTCAGAATCCTGACAGACGTTGTTGACTGTGATAGTCTAAATCCCAGGTATCAGGCTGGTGATTTCGGTGTTGCTCCAGTGAAGGTCTGTCCCAAGTGAAGTTGCTGGGCTGTCTCCAAGTCATGCCTGTGGTCAGGATACAGCACACCCCAGACTGGTGGTGGCTATTTAGGGATCTTGACTCTACAGTACCCAGTACCCAAGGAGCTGTTATTTTTCAGTATCTTTCCTCCCCGTCTCTGCTGGAGGCATGGAGGCAGAGGAAGCACACTGGCTTCAGTCTGCCTCAGGAAGAGTGTCTCACTGCTCTGTTTAACCAAGGGATTTAATTTCTGTTGTTTGATTTCCGTGTCCGTTTTTGTTCCCAATAGATTTCCCCAGCCTCATTGATGCTAATCTCATTATTCAGGAATCAGCAAAGGATAATTAGCCACTGCAATAACAATCTATCTTTCACAAGATCACGGACTTTCATAACACATAATCTCAGATGTTTTCTAACTAAGAGCAGGAATCGCTGTTGAAAAGGGGCACAACCATTTCATGGTCAGTGTCATGTGCAGAGCCTCAGCATAAGTGCGTGGGAGCAAGTCCCACCTCTGGCACCCGGGCAGCCCGCCGGCACAGCCTCCTGCCCCCAGCCCGACCTGTCATCACACCAGAAAGGATGTCTTATTGGGCAGAACCTGACCTTCTTTGTGGCTAAAAAAGGTGACAACAACTAAAAAAACCCCTTTCGACCTGTTTCGATATTTGAAAGGAAAAGCGTTTTAATTTAATTTTTTAGCTATGAAGTGACTTTTCTCAGCATGGTATGATTTCCTGCGGTAACAGGCTAGAAAGGTCAAAAACTAGAAGACGTCGTGTTTGGATTGAAATGAAACGTCTTGTTCATGTGCAAAGCATTTCTCCTGGCCATTTCATTTCATAGGGAATTTAAAAAATTTAGGTTTCAAAGCATTCTGAAATGAAAAAAAAGAAAGACTGAAAAGCAGGAATTTGCATGGGACAAAACTGTTTTGCCAAGTGTTTTCCTGGCACCAGTACCACACCAGTGTCACAACCGAGCTCCGCAGCTTGGGATGAATCACAGAACGAGTTGGGCTGGAAGGGACTTTTAAAGGTCATCTAGTCCAATTCCCTGGCAATGAGCAGGGACATCTTTAACTAAATCATGAAGCCTGCTGCCTCGTGCCCAGGTGCAGTATGTGGAGCTCCTGCATCCGAGGCCAAATTGTCTCAGCTCTACATGGTGTCATGCTCTGCTATGTCCATTTTTCCAGTCAACCAAAGTCAGCACTTTCTGAGCTCTTTCTCTCTACAAGAGAGGTACAGAGATGTCCAGATGATTCTTGGTGTGTCATCTTTAATGGACGGACTAGCCTGGCCTCCTACTTGCTGAGTTGATCAGGAGGTTGTGTGTTCAGTTCTGCATTTCACATCCTTGAGAAGCTATATAATCTATTCCTTAAAAACATAAAGAAGAAACTTTCTTTCCATTAAAAAGCTTAGTCACATCTTTAGGGAAGGACTGTTATTTTTAAATTGTATATATCCTCCCCATAACATTACCACCTTTAAATATACCCATACATAGACAAAATCATTTTGGCTTATAATCTCTAGAAGATAGTTTTCAAAATATCCATAAATGAGGATAATTGTGCTGGGTTCCTACATAGTAATATGGCCACTGAAGTTGAAGTGGAGAGGTAAATCACCAATTATAAACAATAAACACTGGATGTTGTCATTCTACAATTCTGCTGACTTCACAGAGCTGCAGCTGCCTTCTTGCTAAATGTTTCTTTGTGTCTGAACAATTCTGCTTATATAGCCTATATTTTCAATATTTCCTTATCCTTATTCTGAGTTACTGGCAGCATTTGCATTAAAAAAGTATCTTTGTTTCTTAAGAGTTCATCTCCTTTGCTGCTTATCGTGCACATGCTGAGAAAATGAGATCAGAAGCACCAACAAATGCCCATTTCCCCAGGTTAGGATGCCTTCTGCCATAATGAACAGGAGTGACCTGGAGACCATATCTGACCTGGTGCCTTGGCTTCTGCTTTCTCAGAGAGTCAGTCAGAGATATTGCTCTGGCCTGATAGTATGTGACCTTAGGGAACTCTGAAGAATGCAGGACAAATTGGAATTCCAAGTAATTTATTTGGAGTTAAAATATTACTCTAACCATCCATAGAAATTTTCCCTTTGAAGAAGTATTGATCTCCAACAAATATGGTCCAGTGCAGTGACACAGTTGGGCGGCTGAAGTCAAGTGTAGGGCAAGGGCTGAAAATTTAAGATAGACATTCCTTTTTTTGTTTATTTTTACAGTTCTTCTGTTGAAATTTAGTCTATTCATCCCTGATGCAGTGCCTGCAGGGAGCTACATATAGCCTAAACTTTTCCCTGGTAAGAGGTGCTGATGCTGTGAGAAAGCAAGAAGCAGGCTGCAAGCTCCCCGCCACCCCCGCGGCCGCCGCGGCCGCCCCCCTGCCACTGCTGTGCCTGCTGGGCACTGTGCCACTGGTGGCTTGGCAGGGCAGGAAGAGCAAGGAGCTCAAGGAGCTGCTGTCTCCAAAGAGGAGCACGAAATAATGGTATTGCAGTATTTATTTCTCTGTTAAGGAACACATGCCTGCACAAGAGATGATTTTGGTGTGAACAGAACAGGAAAGGCAGGTGATTTCTCCAGGTGAGATCAGAATTTTTTGTTTTTCTATGGCTTAAGCAAAAGGAAAGAAAAGTACTTGCTGGAGAAGCAAGGGTGTTGCCCCACATGTTTGGAAACAGCAATACATAACCGAGCGTTCACTAGCAAACAAAGCCAATGTTAATTTAGGAAAAATGTTTTTAAATGCATTTCAGTGAGAGGCAACTAAATCCACTGATAGTGATAGGTCTTGAAAATTACTACTAATCAAATCATGCTTACTTTTTCCCCAGTAAAATGCTTTGTGTCCTGCTGTTTGTCACACTTGTCTTGTCACTCTTGATTACACCTGTTTGAGACTTATGCTTCGACTTAAAAAGAACAATGTTGTTGTGTCAGTGAAGCCGTTAGTTGTTTCTTATGGCCACTTAATGCATCCTGTGGTGCAAGATCTTTCTTTTCTTTGTACGTTGCTCAGTTTATGTGGTACTGAAATTTGAATAATAAATGATGACTGTGGCATCCTGTTTCATATACAGACTTGTTCTGTCCTCCCAGCACTGATAGGATTATTCATGAAGTGGAAATACAGCTTGGTTGATAATGACGTACTGGACAGCAGAGAAGAGCGTGACCACTGAGAGACCCGTGCTAAGACCAGTTGTTAAACTTACCTACAGTGGGTTTCTACATTTGAAGTTAGTGTCTGTGCCAGCAGCTAATTGTGCTGACTACTTTTGCACATGCAGGATGACAGGGCTCTGGAATGAGTCTCTGTAGGTGGAAGCAGCAAGATAACCTAGAAAACCGAAAACCCATGAACTTGTCTTTTGCCTGTGCTTATGGTACAGCCTCTGAAACCACTTCAGACATGTGAAATGTGAAGCTGTGTAAAAGAAAAGCTGTAATCTTTGGCTCACCCCAGAAATATTATTTCGGGACAGTAGAATTAGCTTCCATAAATATTTCTTATTTCACTTGTATTGGGGAGAACTTGAAAAACACAGAAATGGGAATTGTTAAGTTACTTAAGACCAGAAGTGTATTTGTAGGTGCTAGTATGCTGTCTGTTAGTGCATATGGAGAAGCAGGGGTAAAAATCCCAGCCTTCAGACTGCAGAAGTGTTGAGGCAGGTACCACAGCTGGGTGGATGTGCTGTCTGCTGGCAGTGCACAAGGTGACGCAGCTGCAGAACCTCTGCCTCCTGCTTTACCAGGCTCTTGTTTGTTTTCCCCTGTATGCCTTGGAGAAGAGCATGGCTCCTTAGTATTGAAAACTACAGCGTCTTCCTCTTGTTTCTCACCTACAAAATAAAGAGTATTGCTAGCAGAGTAGCACTGCTTGCAGAGTAGCAGTGAGACTCTTTGTGACCATTTGCTTGAGGGCAGGATTTGCCTCTATTTCTCTTGCTATCATTTAGCTCTAAAACATAAGAAGTAATCTTTTCCTATGTCATGGGGATAAAGGCAGCTCAATTAAAGTTTATGAAGCATGATCTGAGATCCTGGAGCCAGAGCGTTATCTATATGCAAAGCAAGACCTTAAGTTATTCGTTACTATTTATGCTATTTTGCATCTTTTTTTTTTCTTTTTTTTTTTCCTTACCTGAACAGTAGCTTGGTCAGAAAATAGGTCTGATTTCATGGGAAGGAACATGATTTTGAGGAGGAGAGATATACGGCAATTATTAATTAAATACTGTAGCTTTCCCAGCACATGATTTCATCCACATAGATGGAATATGTAACATGGACTGGATGGCAGGACTTTATGCTGGGATTTCTCTGCTTCAAAAAATGTAATGTTCATGTGTACTTGTCTACTGTAATATGTTTGAAAGTATTTTGCTATGTAACATCTGATTCTTCTGTTGACAGCGATCCACTTGTGGTCACATAAACTACCTCCTAGCTTAGATCTGACAATGAACACCAAGGATTTGTTTACAAATGTTTCAGAAAAGAAGATTTACTTTGCTTTAAGGGCAGCTGGGAAGACTCATTTGATTGGATTACAGAAAGCGAGAGCAGTAAATAAAACCTGATCCCCAATATTTAATATATCAGTGTCATGAAAGAGGAAAAGATTAACTGTTGTATCAAGATGTGGTAACTGTAAGTTGCCTGGCTATTTAACTGTAAGTTGCCTGGCTATTTAACTGGTAGAATTCAAGGTGGAGCAAAGAGAACCCATCTGTCCACCCTTTGCTTTTCAGAAAACCCGGAAATGGAAGCAGTGAGTTTTGTCAGGCAAAATGTTTTCTGAATATTTGCCAGCTCTTCCTCATCTCACTGATTTAAACAGTCCTGCCAAGTTTCATGAAAACAGTATCTTCCAACTGTCTCCAGATACGCTGCTAGATCATTGTAGCTCCATTATTTCAAAAGAGCTATGTAATTTTGCAACATCAGAGCACTGTTCCTCTTTATTTATGCTCACTATTAAACCAGGAAATCCTTATCTAACGTATCTGGTTGCGTAGCACTCCTGACATTATTAGGAGCAGGTGAAGCATCTCCAGCCTACTCTCATCCCCTAAATTGAATCTGAGTTTTCTGGTTCATACTCTGTACAGATTGTAATGCTAATGCTCTTTTTCTAACTTGATTTGAGTCTTTATCACAACCTGAATCAGTTGTGGAGCCCCTGAAGCAATGAATAAGGTAAATTATGTACATGGACTAAAAATAATAGGGTGATACACTATGACCTGTCACAGATTCCTTCTGCATTTATATGAACCAAAATACATTAGCAGTGAATAACATACTGTTATGGAACTCTTAGAAGTGATATAAAACTGGTTTTGTTGGCACGTCACAGAAAGAACTGAGATCACGACAGCCTATTTGATAGCACAGCAGATACGGTGGAAAAGTTCAGCATTCTGCCTCAGAACCTACAGTCGTTTTCCTGAGATAACCTAACATCTGCAGCTTGAAAAAAGAACATTTCAATATGCTTTTGCTTACAACACTAAGTCACGGTAACGAACGAATATTTGTTATTTTGCTTAAATATCAAGTATTCACAAAAATGTAGGAGTGTGGTCACAATTACATAGAACTACACTTTTCTGCCATCTACTCTTGGTCTTTGAGTCAGCAGTCTCCATACAAAAGTACTGCTAAAGGCCCTTTGGTTGTAGGCTCAGTGCCACCACTTCAGCTTTCTGACTTTTAAGCTAAGATTTAATCACAAAGCACCAGCTGAACTTTGTGTCTATGTACTTAAAAGATGATCAGACACCTTTAAATCAGTTCAGTCCATGGGCCCAGAGGAGGGAAAAGTCAGCTCTGGAGTGCACACAGGTGCACTGAAGCTTTTTCATCCATATGTGGGCAAACTTTTATGCTGAAGCTATATTAAATTGCTAAAGGCAAACAAAGCTACTTTGTTAGGTAGTCTTAAAGTTTATTTTTACCTGATGATGACATTTGCATTGGGAGTGAGGTACAGCAGTAGAAAGCCCACAAGGGCAGCATCAATGGAACAGATATTGAAAAGAACAAAAAAACCTTGTTCTTTTTAAGTCCTCCATACTTGTAAATGTGAGACCTATTGCTACAATAAATGAAAGGGTCATGAGCAAATGCACTAGAGGATGATGAAACAGAATAGGTGTACAAAATACAAACCTGACTTTCCAAAGTTTCTTTAAATCCAGTGCAACCTGCCCAGCCTGTTCTGGCTTTGCCGAGGTAAAGAGTGCTTATCCAACTGCCCTGAGCAGCTCGCTGAGTCTTGCTGTCTGGTATGGTATTTTCACAATAAATGGTGTATTAATAACTATACATATCACTGCCTGCCCTACCCTGGGGCCTGCAGCCCCAGCTTGCCAACCCTTCCCATCCTTTCCCACCCCTGATTGCACGGAAGAGTAATTTCAGTGGCCTGCACTTCTTAGCTCTTATTTTATGTATTGTGATATGTGTCAGCGAGCAGAACTTAATAATACTTCACCCGTATGAACCTTGGTGACTGTGTGCAGCTTCAGCAGAGTAACAAAATTAATTCTTTGATGACTTCACAGTAGTTTTGGGAAATAATAAGCTGAGTTTTTTTACTTTGTATGTAGGAAATTCATTAAGACAGAGATACGCAGATTAAAAGTGTTACTGCAAACAACAAATTTTGTTCTTTATAAAGATTTAAAATGCTGCCTACTTGAACCTGCACAAAATTTAAAATGCAAGTATGAAAATGTCATATAAGATTCAAATATTATAAACTTCTAAAATTGTGTATAGGAACTACAAATGATATCAGTGAAGAATACAGATGATGTAAACTGTTTCTGTTCTGATGATAAATCACTCAGTAATCATTGTCAGTTTATTGTCTCATGTAAAAATCTGTTCTGTAGATGAAACATGCTCACTTTTACATCACTCTTTTAATGGATAATCTCACTAGTATATTGCCACACAACGTCACAATATGGTAACCAATAAATCAATAAAAATAATAAAATGCTAGCTTATTTAGTAGCAAAACATAACAAATATCATTCTAAGTAGATCAAAACTTCATTTTGACCAGAATTACAGTAGAGCCTTGTCCTAAGATTCAATATTGTTTCTCATTTTCACTAATAAAGAATTGCTACAGCTTGAGAGAGAGTTACACCACTTTTTATAATCAACTGCACATGCTTGTCATTGCCTGCTCTGGGATATTTTGGTCCTCCGAGGGGAATTATGGCCATTGCTTGTACTATTATCTCAATTGCTTGAATTCTCTGATACATTCTTTCTATTAGAAAAAGGTCTAAGTACATAAAAACATGGTCTATTTGCGACTGATGAAGAAAGTAGTTGGGAGATTTGCTGACAGCAAATTTCATTTAGGTAGTTTTACTCTAAGCAACTTAGTCTATATGTACATTTTGCATCCAAATTGTTCTTTATTAAGATCCTTCCCTAATAATATGAAAATGCATTTATAAAGCCTGTAATTGGTTTCTAGAATGCAGTTTTTAATGAGTTGTAATATTACATTAAGTTTTGCAGAAATGCTTGAGGTGTTATAACTAACTTACAAACTGTACACCATTATCATAAAGAGTAATTTTGGCTTCTCTTCATGGAACAATATACAGTTCTGAAGTAGTAACTACTTTGCACTGTAAATTGTGTTTTGTTGGCTATTTAGCGACAAGGTCTGTGGCTGTGATATCAGAGCCCTGCTGGAATAGTCTTCCAACTGTTCAGTCAACCCAACACAGCCTTACTCCTGGCTGATCCTGAGTCTGCATTTTCAGGCTCCATGGTCTTCCTGCAGGACATAAAGGAGAGCAGCCCAGTGGCATCACAGCCTGGTCTGCTGGAGCCCAGCTCAGATCAGCTCTCTGCCCAGTACTAGCATGGAGATTCATGTTCTTTCTCCCTTGCTTGTAGTTGAGATTCCTGAGAAACTGTCGCAATGCCCCCACATGCCTGCTCTCTGAATGGCCAGTGAGCAGCAGATGAAGAATCATTTACAGCTCGCGTGTAAATTGATTGCTGTGAATGCAGTTCATGCAGCAAGTCAGAGTTTTACAGAAGTAATTTTCATTCTGTAGTTAAAGTGTCTGATATCAGATGTATAACTTTGATTGTCCTTTCATTACCATCTGCTAGTGGTATAGGAAACCTGTTCTTCTAACTTTTAAAAAGCAGGGAAAACCCTACCTCATGTTCTTCCAGAACAACTAATCTTCCTTGTGAGTTCTAGCCTTCTTTGCTCCTGGCAAAAATACTCTGTGTTACTGCCCAATGATTTCATGCTTGGTCATGTAACTAGGACGCCACGTATGACCTATCATATGACCAAATGTACCTTTCCCATTACCTTCTTTCCTGGTGGATTTCTCACTACCTGGTGGATGAGGGAATTAGGTATGTTCCACTGTTTGGATAAGCAGCCAACCTGAGTCACGCCTAATTTGGATGCCAAAAGTTGTCCAAAACTGATGATAAGTACCTTTCTTAGAGGTCTTCCGACTCATTTGTAAATCTATGGGCACTTTCTGTTTTTTATTCACATTTTGCTTCAATTTATATACTCTTCATTTGCCTTCTCAATTCTTATTCTTGTGTCTGGGGTTTTTCATACCTCAAAGTGGCAGGCCACTGTAAAATTACCCAGTCATTTGAAAGCAGGATGTGTTTTGTCTTGATTTTGATTTTTAACTTCAAGACACTTGAGATGGCATGAGAAACGCTCCATTCGTCCAAATCTCTGTGCTGTGACAGTGGGACAGTCAAAATAGCTTACCTTGTCTCAACTCCCTCAGGTACCAAGTGCTGGTAATGATATGTACCTCTGTTAAGTGCTAGGAAAACAACAGCACTATAAATAAATAAAAAAAAAAGGCATTGCAATGACCTATTACATAGATTTAGCACTCAGTATTAGGTGAAGTTTCTAACCCTAGGGAAGTGAGGAGAGCTGTTGGTTATGCAGGCTTGCGAGTGTAACGCAATGTGTCACTCTGGCAAGATGTACATCCTAACCAGAGAAAACAATAGCTAGAAAGATGCTCCATACCATGCTTTCTCACTCCAAACAGAAAATCAAATGGTTTTTTATTGATAACATTTAGTTAGGGTATATTGTTATTACCACTTGCTTTTAATTAAAAGATATTAAATGCTGCTAGTGAACTGGCAGTGCTGAGGAGCACAGAGCTGCTGCTGAGTATTTGGCAAGGTTAACTGCAGCTATTGAGGCACCTAGCACTGCAGCAAATGGGCTGCAGCATCGGATTTTAATATATAGGGGCAATGCTCTTAAACTGTGGTGTAGATCAGCTGTGTGGCCTCTCTTCATGAGATTGATGGGGATTCTGCTGTGCTTGCCACACTCCAGTGCAGAGCACTGGAGGGCATTCAGCATGTTGAGAAAGGTCAAAACAAGACTACATCAGCTTCTGAACCTAAAAACTCTGAACTCTTTGCTACCTATTAGGACGAACAAAGAAAAGATGTGTTTTGATGTGTGACATCCCAAAGAATTGCTTGAGGCAGATGAGAAAGTTACTGCTACTTAAAGGAAGGAGCAGTTGTCTGCAAGCTGGATCTCTCAAAGCAAGTACCACACCACAGCTCCAGCAAGCTGCCATTTCAAACAAAAGCTATGTCTTCAGTGAAGTCTGGAGCTTTGATAATGAAGTGCCTATCTCAACAGTCATTAAAATCTTGCCATCCCTTAATTTGGTCAAAGGGAAAAAAGCTCACTGTTTATTTTCACTAATTGTGGAAGCTGGAATAAACAATGTTTAAAGGAACACACCACAGCCCGACATACACTATCAGTAAATCACTCTTCCTATACTTTAAAAGCTCATAATATACATTGTTCCAGCTTATTGGAAGATATGAGAATCCCTCTTGGCAGAACATCAAAACAAGCCTAAAATAAAAATGGCTTGATGTGCAAAACCTCGGCCGCAGAACAGGGGCAGCAGCAGTAGGGAAGCTGGCATCTCGCAGACCTGGGCTGGGTGACACACCAGCTGCAGGGAGGTTCTCCAGTTTGTGCAGTGTTCAGATACTAATTACGTAGCTTGATTACTCCTAGACAGGGAATGTCTCTTCTCCTTAGAACCTTGGACTGTGTGTCCCCACAGTTTCGTCTGTGTCACCACTTGCTGGATGAGTCCCTTCAACTCTCCAAGCCTGACTGGTTCTTCCCTGTGCCAAGGGCTTTGGAACGACCCCTCCTTGACCGTGAGCCTGGAATACGCCCAGTACTTGTCACTGCAGCTTCAGCTGCTGTCTCTAATGCAAAGATGGGTAATAGACACTCTTGACCTGTGCTAGTTTGTAAATATTTTAATTTTTTGCAGGCCATTAACTGCCCTATTTGACTTCAAAAAAAATATTTTTCTTGTCTTTCTTCCTCACATAAAAATGGTATTCTAGACCCTGGCTTCTAATATCCTGGCTATTATGTTATCAGCACTGATGTGTTTAAAAATACATAGAAAAAAGGCCAAATAAATGTTTATCTATCTGCTTATGTCCTCATCCATGCACACTCACTCTTATAACTTCAATATGCTATTCATACAAGCTATTTTCATCTTTTTATATCACATTAAATGAAGGGTGCTCAGAGAAAAAGAAAGACCCATGCTGGTCTGGGAGGAAGCTGGTGAACAAGAAGCCAGGGATTGACCCTCTTAATGTCATGCTGCTATTGATGATATGCTTAAGTACTGGTTCTTTCTTTATAAGGATGTAGGCTGGGGCAAGGCAGTAACGTGAAAGACTGCCACAGAGTGTGACTCAGGGGATAAGTATGTAACTAAAAGCTTGCTGCATCGCAGCAATGGTCAGCATTACACCCGCCAGGAATTTCTTTTGGCAGCTCTACCAGGTTGTGAAAGAAAAATATTGTGGAAAGTTTCTGTTCCCCAGCTTTCCCTCTCATCTGATCAGAAATCCTATTGCATAAATGTAATAGTTTTGCAGAGGGCTTTCTGTAGTTGCTTTCCTTCTTGGTCTTTTCAGGAGTGCCGTTTTCTAGTATTGTTTAAAATTTTAACGACAGGTGAATTAATACAGCATATAATGTTTTTCAATTACAAGCCATGTTAGAATTTCTGCTAGTCTAATTAAATTTAGATTAAGTAAAAACCTGGACATAAGAGCAGCTCTCCCTGTCTTCAAACTACATTTACTCTTGTGACATTTAATAAAGGTTCTATGTATCCAGAATAAAGAATAACTTAAATTCTGCAGCCACATCTGCGAAGTCAGTGCTGCTCTGCTGGAAATTCTACACCACTTTCAGCTTAATTAAAATCTGCATGCTTTTATTAATAAGCTATGACAACTGCAAATGTAGAGAATAAACCAGAACAGAGTTCTTTTCCAGCACTCTTCTCTCTCCTTTCTGCATGTTCTGCATGGCTCACACAGGTCATCCAAAGGTACTTCTTGCATTACTATTGCCTAGACTGTGCAGCTCGCCTTTCAATACCTAGGGAAATGGAGAGTGGGCATGGCAGAAGGGTTCTAGTAACCTGGATTTATGGTTTATTACAGCTACAGAGATGGAACAGTGTGATTTTAGCAACTAACTTTAAAATATTACTCTTAACTGAAGCCATGTTAAAGTAAAAATTAAGTATTTCTTTACAAAATCCAGGCTAGACCAAGTTACAATGGCAAATATGGAAAGAGAAGTACTAATAGTACTAATACTTGTCCTTCTTATGCTCTCTTCTCTATATGCAGCTGATAGGTTGGGGGTGGCTAACGAATCCATGCTGTAAGGAAGTGCCCTCCCTCCACCCCCAGGCTGCAGGACAGCAGAGAGCCACTGGCTGAGCTACCTGCCAGGTAGGTTCCTTCTCTTTATGTTTCTCTGGTTTTTGGATTGCTCTGCAGTGCCTTCAAAAGCAATTCTTCTTTACCCTCTGCTTTGCCTCATGTATTACAGATTCTTAGCTAATTTAGGAGGCAATTTCAAAGTTCTCCTTCAGGATGATTAAGGGACCCTACTTTTTTGGAGATGCTTACTTCCCTTTGGTAGACTTGGCGCCAAAATCCCTTGTACTTAATGAGACTACTTAAAAACCATTGAACAGTGATATACTTCCTTGGTAAGACAATGTCCAAATCTGCACTGAATCTATAAACACATCATACTTTATACAAGCCTGTAAGAGAGATTAATGCTTGTGGCTTATTACTGGCTCTTGATAGATACTATGCATGACAGTAATCAAACATTTTAGGATGATAATAGATTTTAAGATGTTTGACTTCATGGCCTACCTTTTAGAGATACTCTGATAGTCTCTAAAACAGTTAAAAACCTTGCTAGTTATATCACTAAGTTGGTGTTTCAGCTTCAGTTTAGTAGGGCAGCTCACACACCTCAGACAGATAATATGTTAGGCTATCTGTACTTCCAGCAGTGAAATGGCTTAAAAATTATCTTCCTGACCATAACAGGTGGGATCATTGCATTCTTCACTGAAAGTTGAGCATATAGAATGGGGGAAGGAGTCTGTAGCTGGTCAGAATCTAGGCATTCTTGAATACTTCAGCATTCAAAATACATTTTTGGTAAGTCCCATAAAATTTGCATTTTAATTTGTTTCTTTATGGAGTATTTCATTATTGCAGACATGAAATTGAAAGGTATGACTGTCCTGTTACCAAAGAATCCCACTGGGAGTATTATAATTTTGAAGGTACGATTGTGGTTACAAGGAGAGACTCAGGGCTCAATCTGAAACCTCTTTTTCTTCCTCTGCTATCATGCTGCTGCTCTGTGACTTGAAATGAATCAATTTGTCCAACAATGAAACTGCATAATAATAATAATAATTATTATTGTTATTATTATATGTCTTATAGGGGAGTTGTGAGACTTAATTTATACTGGTACAGCATTTGTAATCTTTGGATGAAAGGTGCTTATGACATCTAAGTGTAATGTGTTATTAAATCTTCACATCTTGTTGCAAACCTCTCCAGAAGGGTGCTCCAGTCAAGCCTCCACTGTACGTGCCTGAGCACCTTAACTTTAGCTTATAATCAGACTAGTTTTCTTCAAGAAGCATAAGCCTTAACACACAAATGCTATAAACTTGTTAATTCTGGGGAACCCCGGCCTGTTTTGCTTTACTTGTATCCTTACAAAAAAAAATAGAGCAAAACCAACTGAAAGTGAAGAAGGCAGCAGAATGTGAAAATTAGTCCTGAAGCTGTTGGTCGCTTTGTATTACTGCTACTCTCAACCTGCCCTGCTAATGCATTGTCCAGCTGGTTATGGTTTTAACAGGGCACTACATAGGGTGTCACATCTAATTCCAAAAGTGACAGGCTGAGGAAGCACGCTGCAGGTAAGGACCAAGCTGAGGAGCAGACATACCTTGGATACCATAATGATAGCCTGGTGGTTTATGCTACTGTTTATCAGTAATAAAAATATGTGGTGTCTGAATATGTTGTACACTAAAACTTCTCCTTTCCAACCGAGCACATATACCTGCTGTTTCTCTACCATTAAATACATGCCTTTAGCATCGTGAGACAATCAAAAGCCAGAGTTTTTAAGGTTTAGATCTGGTGGTCCCTAAGTATTAAGTCTGAGATAATATCAGCAACATTTTGAAATATAAATACAACTAAGAATTAAAATCAGTGCCTGGTAATTTGTGTCTGAAAAAAGTAATAATACAGAGCTGAAAAGGGAGTGTAGAGATATGTAAACAGAGTCTCTACAGCTTTTAGGACCACGTTTATGCAGAGCCACATTTTGTTCAGCAGTGCATGTCTTTAATCGGAGGGAGCTGCATTGCCTCAGGTTGGGTTGGAGCTGTGAGATATTCTGCGCCTGCAAATGAATACCCAGTTCATCCTGACGAGCACTTGTACGTGTCAGTGGCCTTGATCCCTTCTCACTCACGCCAGCAAGTTCCTGTGCCCTGAGGCCAAGGCTTAACTCTGCCTGCCCTTGTGCAGAAAGCAGGCGGGATATGACTACCCTGACATTCCAAGCCCTTTGAAAACCTGCACCAAGACCGCAGCGATACAGTATTTTGATTACTTATGACAGGATGATGACTTCTACTTTACACGCTCCATGCCTATAATGGTTGTAAATTCTCAGGTTTGTCCTTGTAAAATCATATTTTATATCTGCTAAGTCACCACGTTAGACAGCAAGCACAATATTGGACTGATATCTGAACTAAAAATAAAGACAGAAATTTAAATTTGGCATAAAAATGATTCCTATGGCCCAAATCTTGAAGAGTCAACATATCAGTGGACTGTATCTCATACTGCTGATAGTATTTGTTAAAAGTTGCTGCTGTTTATGGGGTCATTGAGATGATAGGTGCTGTTTATTGTCAAAATGCAGATATCTTTGTTGGGTTCAGATATTGCAAAAGGTCAAAGACATAATATGTCACACATGACTAGAAATGCAGTGCGACAAGTTTCTCCAGCTACGCTAGCACTCCTAAGGGACAGCAGACTGATTACTCCCCAAATTATAAAGTATATTACTTTGGGGACGACCAACTGAAGTTTTTTTTAAAAATAATATCCATTCTGGACACACAATGTGTTTAAGAACAGGATTGTTTCTGACTTCCATCTCTAATCTGCTGCTCTTCTACCGAGCAGCCATTTTCAGATTTCCAGAGCGAGGCGATGTGCTTTTTACCATGTAACATTCTTGAAACTGTTTATGCTACGTAAGAAAAAAACCTGTACTTGCTATGTGTCGTTGATAGAATAAATTGCAATTTTCAGAAGATGCTAAATACCATTTAGTCTAGAGAGGAATATTTGTGACCTCAGAAACATTTGGATTTTTCTGTTATTTCCAAATTATACAATGACAAGAAGGGTCAGATTTGACATGGAAAATTGCTGAGGTGCCCCTGATCTGTTGTCCCTACTTTGTCATAAGTGAGATTTTTGTTTGCTGTAGCAGATCAGCTTTGAATTACAGCTAACGTAGCATGAATTCCTGTGGAGCATGAGGAGTAGAAAAACAACCCCAAAACACTAGCTTGTGGATTGCTTTCTGGCACTTTTATAGCCTTGCAGCCTAGGCAGAGCAGAAGTCACTAGCTCTACTTGTGACGGTGAAGTCTCATTTTAAGATTACACAGGCATTCATGCTCATGACACCACAACTCCACGCTCACCAGGCCGGCTCCAAAAATCTTGTTTGGAAGGTGGGATTAAATTTACCAGTCCAAGCTTGAGCAGGAGCCTAGGCTTTGGTATTTTCTCACGGGTTGATGTAAAGCGCTGGGTACGATGCTGGGAGAGTTTTGGATGCAGAAAAGCTCGATGACGGCTGCAGTGAAGGACCTGGGCTATGGCAGCTCCAGGGGCTGTCTGGGGGCTGCATGTTGGCTGAAGGAGGTGGCAGAACGCTGCTGGCGCTGGCAGCATGGGCTGCTCTCTGCTTCAGTGCCTGCGAAGGCAGGGAGCTGCATCTGTGCTGGCTTCATGGGCAGCGGAGGAAGCTGGCAGCCTAGCGCAGGAGGTTTGGTGTTTTGAGAGGCACTGCTACAGGAAGTCTGGTTTTTATGTCCAGCTATTTTGGGCAGATTGTCTTCAAATGGTCTTGCAAGGTATTTGTAGCTTTTACTTAAATTCTCTAAGCATCGCCAGCTGCATTGACTATTTATTCAGTGACTGAAAAGACTATAATAGCAACTAAACACTAAATGGTCCTGACAAGGTTTTTTGTGGGTTTTTTTTTCTGATATTAGCAAAATCACTATTCATATCTACCTTCTAGCATGCCAACAACTTTGACTTTTTTGTAGTTCTGTTTTTTTCTAAAACTGAGAAGCTATTATTGTGTTAAAAGCTATGCCACACAGGGTATGCCAATTTGGGTCAAATTTGCCTCCTATGTATATGTGTTGAATCTGCCACCACTTCTTGTTAGACAAATCAGAGTATTCTGTGAAATGTACATGCTGAAAAGTATTTTACCTGAGTAGAATAATTTTATCTAGAATATTTAATAAAGAAAGGTGTTTAAGTGACCCCAGTTAAACTGTTGCTAGACAGACAAGTGAGGAGAGTATGTAAAGCAATTAAAAATCAGAATGCCACAATGCATCACCTTGGCTGCATTTTCCTAAGGGTGTTTATGATAGCCAAATCCTGAGGTGAGAAGGGTATGAGAAGATAATAAGGAAGAGTGGAGTGTTCTTTGATATGCACTGTATTTCTGAGCACAGAAACTGTGTGAAGGTGGTTGGCACCATTGCAGTAGGTTCATGCAGGTAGGAGCAGCAGCTGTCTAGAATGCTGCTTCCATGAGCCTCATAGGTTAAGAGACAAAGTAGCCACTCAGGCAGGCAAATATGTATTATATCTTCTAACTTCTAAATTTCTCAATTCAGAAGAGACCGTGTCTCTCCAGGCTGCTTTAAACTCCAATGTCTTACCCCTAAAATAATTGTGGCTCGCCCTTGGGTTTGGGTCAGCTGCAGTTCACTCACACTCCAATAGCTAGTCTAGCGTCAGAGCAGTCAGCTTCTTTAAATAATACTATAATCTATCTCCTTGCATTGCTCAAAGAAATGCCTCAACAGCAGTCTCATCTCAAAGGCCATGATGTTTCAGCGTAGTGCAATGAACAAATTGTGTTTTCATTGTTTCCTTTGTACCCTATAGTCTATTTACTTTGCTTTGTTGTCACATCCATGCTTCTACATCACTTCCCTATAAAGCTTTTAACCATGGACTGGGCTAATTGGAAAAAATTTGTAAATTTATTCCCATCCCAGAAAAATAGCTTGGATTCCAAAACCCTGCTATTCTGAACTGGAAAATATACTGCAAAACTGCAATTTCCTGTGAAAAGTCTTACTTTTCTAAAAAAAAAAAAAAAAGCATTATTCCATGGGAATATAATCCACAGAAATATTTCCAACAAGCTCCACTCCATGGACTTTCTTACTTGTATCTTTAAAAATGAAGAAGCTATTTTCAAGTCAGCAGCGTGTATGAAACTGCCTGTCCAGCGATGAAAGAGTACACTGCTGCCAATACTTTATCTTGATCAAAATATTATAAACATGTTGTTTAATGACTTTGTTATTATAAGAAAATGTTTCAGAAAAAAATATTTCTTCTTGTAAGAGAGAAATAGGGGCTGATCACCTCTATAGTTAACAATGGTGCAGTCACTTTAAGAACATCCTCTACACTGCTAAGGAAATACTGCCTTCAATTTTAGGAACGGTTTATTGCTTTCAAAGTTTTCATATCAGTTAAGAGATTTCATTTTCAAAGATTCTCACTCTGGAGGAATGCCCCTTTGAGGATTTCCTCTCAGAAAGAGGTGTCTGCTTTGAAGATTCTCTTTTTTATAAAAACAGTCACATTTCTGGGGTGTCCTCTTTGAAGACATTTTTCTCTAACACTTAAAAGGTTTCCATTTTTAATATCTTTTGCCACCATGGACAGCATCCATTTGAAAATATTTTTCCTCTATGACATTCTTTTTGATAATTTATACAGTCTTGCAGGAGTTCATAAAATAATTCTTATTAAAAAGGCCTAGGAACATAATGCTTTCCCTA
>NW_009728660.1:36651-42016 GCF_000703405.1 Apaloderma vittatum
GGTGCAAAAGAGTTTGGAAGAACTTCTGTAGGATGAGATGTTATGAGAGCATAGTTTTGGAAAAATTGTACAAAAATAATTCCATTTTCTAACATCAAAGAGTAAAGTGGAAAGGTGAGCTCATCTGTCACTTACATGACCTTTTAAAAATTACTGTGAGACACTTTTTACTCCTTTTAAATTATCTGAGTTCAGAGTTCAAGTTCTGGTATTCCTGAAATCAATAGCTCTAGTCCCATTTCAGTCCAGCTGTGCAAAGAACATTCTTTGAAATTGCTGTGAGTTTTCTTTCTTTGTTTTGGATCGCATTGCTTTAATTTACTATGCTAATTGGGATCTGGAGTCTTTTCCTTGCTGATGTTGAGCTTTTTAAAAAATGTATGTTTTGCTCCATTTATTTTTTGTCACCTTTTTAGTAATCATAATTACCATGTCTATAAACATAGGCAACCTCAGACCTTGTACAAGACTGGACTCACTGTGCATGTTACACAAAGGGTTCTGTCCGATATCGTTCTGTGACTTAGAGACTGAGTCAGAATACATCTAAATAGCCCCTTAAGCTTACATCTAATCCTAGTATTGGGATATTTACTCAGGCTGTGGCTTAAAGATCTGGTCTGAGTTTGCTTCTGTCTGCAGGGTGCAGAGCAGGAAGGGCTCTCAGACTGCAAAAAAGCAGCGGGATGCAGGAGGGTTGGGGTCTTGTGGCTCTCCTCTGATAGAAGTGACTGAGTCTATCTAGATAGCTTGAGTGCAAAGTGACACCAGCTGAGTTTAGACCACCTTCAGCAGTGGATTTGCTTGATTTGGCGCCAGGACAGAAGAAAAGTCCCCCATGCCAAAGCAGGCATATTGGATGAGGAGGTTAATCACAGTGGCATAAAAAAGTGAATTTGCTCTGGAAAATAACTTTCCAGGTGGATATAGTACAAGCAAGGGAGGGAAAGTGGGCAGGCAAATAATAATCTAGTTGTCAAGAATGGACCTTTGGACCCATATGAATGTTTACTGAAGTACAGCATGAGCTATGTCACATGTTGTGGTGTTTGAGATGATAGTGAGCAGTAACACTTCCAGCCTGCCTGAGACAAGCTGTCTTTCTAGCAAGGATGCTAGAAATAAAATGCTGGAGATCAGCCTGTGGGACTCAGACCAGCAAGACAAATCCTGGCCTGAACTTGAAAAAGAGACATTAATTTGGGGCACTGTGCTTGCAAAAGCTACTCGATAGCTTCAAAACTTAGTTTGATAAAGTAAATCAACACAGACTGCTGGGAAGAAATATTAAAGATATTGTTTACAGGAGCACAGAAAGATGAATAGCTACTAATAAATGTTGGGACTTTGCCGAAAGGCATCTGGGGAATTTATGAAGTTGATAAGAACTGGCTTAAGATAGAATAATGTGGTTTAATTTAACGAAGACTGGTAAACTGAATGATCAACCTTTCCCATAATATCCAGAGGATCTGTTGTACTAAACACCACCATTCAGTGACACCAGTGTTAATATGGATGAGGAAATAAAGAAGGAATAAATAAAGAAATGAGGAAACTAAAGAGACAGGGCTATTTAGTTTGGTGATAGGGACAAGTGAAGAGTTGTTACTTTGCAAGAGCATCTAATAGCAAAAAAGTATCATATTCTTTGAAGGACTCACTAACTTTCAGTTTTAGCATAGTCTGATCAAAACAACATGATACAACTTAAAAAAAGGAATTTGTTAAATTTCTCTGTCCAAAGCTCCTGAGAGACACTAGACTGATAAAGGATTAACAGGGACATTATTTGATATATTAATAATGTATTATCTGTAATTAATAGCAGATTATTAAAATATATTAAATGAAGGGCAAGAAAAAATGGTCTGTTTTTTACAGTAGAGGGAGGGCATTGGTAGTGTACGACAGGGACCTGCGCTGTTCAGCATATTCTTAAATGATCTGGAAAAAAGAGTGATTATCGAGGCGACCAAGTTTGCTGATGATGCTGAATTATTCATGGTAATAAAAACAAAAGCTGACCGTGAAGAATTGTGGAAAGCTCTCATGATATTGTGTGACTGAATGATAAAATGGCAAGCTAAATTTGTGCTGAAAAATGGAAGTAATATGCAAGGGAGAAAACAAGGCAAAATATACATGCAAAATCCTGGACTCTAAATGAATTACTTCCATACAACAAAGAGTGCTTGAGTTGTGAGGGGTTCTGTGAAAACATCAGCTCATCACTTAGCAGCATTCAAACACATAAATGAGACTAGTATGATCAGAAAAAAAAAAGGAATATAAAACCAAAAAGCATTTATTGTTCACCTATATAGTGTCATTGAATTTTAAGTTGAGTAACGAGGACCATTATGGTCTTCTAGAATAGGATCAGGAAAGGTGTAAAAAAAGGCAAAACAAATTACTGAAAATATGGACTGACTTCTAATAGAGGAGACATTAAATTTACTAGGACTCTTGAAATACAACTGAAGATGATACTATGGAGGTATATGCATTCATTAATAATATGGTTAGGCTGACAGAGAAAATTATCCGTCTCTTTTTTTCTAACAAAAGAATTGATAAACATTAAAGGAAATTACCAAGCACTGGGCTTGAAACAAACCAAAGAAAATATTCTTCACCCAGTGATTTCTTAAGTGGCATAACTTTTTGCCCTAGAATGCTGTGGATGTGAAATGGTGCTCTGGTAAATTCTTGGACAAGATATTTTCTGAGTGTGGATGCCATTTTTTTCCCCAGCAAATCCAGGGACTCGGTTTGGGGGAATGCACTGCAGAAGATATCTTTGTGTGTTTCCTAATTCCTACAGTCTTTCACAGAGTATACATTACTAACTACTTGTACTGCTGCTGAACTACAGAGAGTATTATTTATCAGCTATTCTTGAAATAAGAAGAAAACAACAAGTGAAAGTCAAACATTTAAATTTATTGATCGTTAAAGGAATTTATTTTGGAAAACAAAATATTATTGCAGCAATAAGATTACTAGGATTTAGAAAGTATGGAACTTTTGTACAGCTAATAATATCCACACTTAAATTTTGGTTAGAATAAAATGGATAGAGGATATAAGCCCTCATGTTTCATCATATAACAACTGAATACAGAGAGTTTTGCTAGAGGTAAACTGCATGGTTGCCTGTCACTGGACATTTTAGCAGCCTTCTCAAATATCTGACACAGGACTTCTGCAGAATGTTGACAGGTCCTAAGGAGAAGAGAGTGCTTCTGGCAACAAGTTTTTTCTGACCTTCTAAAACATGAGAAAGACAAAGCAAAGACATACTCTGCTAAACAGAGAAAACAGATGACCAAGTTAATGTTTATACTATCACTATGCCCAAAATATGGTAGACATTTTACAAGGCATCCAAAAGCATACTGCAGATAATCCAATAGTATAAAAAGGCAAAGCCACGTGAAGAGGAAAGTGGAATACCATGCTGGACAAGCAAATGAGCAAGAGGATGTTATGGCATTTTATTAGTAACACACTTATTGCTAATTTTTTTCCCTTCTAAAATTAATGCTGCAGGTAAAAACCTGATTGATTGATTATCAGTTTTATTGATGGTTTCAGGGGACCAGAGTTTTGCTCTACAAAGTCACATCCATTATCTCACCAAGACTTGCAAACTTGGTTCCAGTGTCTTTCCACTCAACACTCAACAAACGTTCCTCAGTCTCCCTTATACAGAAGAGCATCTAGCTCAGAGGATAAACCAAATGAGTATTAGCTCACTCAATCAGATGGATTCTGGGAGGTGTCGTGAAAGAAGGAGAAAAAGCAATGTTGCAACAGAAATCGGAAACTTGGGTTTGAAGATGGCATTACTATAAAGGCAAAGGAAGTATGCAAGACAGGCAGTGAGATAAGTAAGATGGAAAGACAGATTTTCTACTAATTGCTAAGAGGTAGAAGGATCAGTACTTCTACCAATACAAAACCAGACAAGATGTCTTTAGATTTATACAGGCAACAAAATTCCCCAAAACAACGTGGCAACAAACAGGAGTGAAGGCAGTGGCAAATGAGAGAAATCAAATATGACCCCAACCTCCAATGGTGCAAAACTTACTAAACATGCCAAGAATGATATATACATGGAGTAAATATATTAAAATGCACTGGATTTATAGAGGTTATAAGCAGTTCTCAGAAGTCCTCGATGTTACTTTCAAGCATAATAGTTCTTTAATATATACAGCCAGATACTTACAAAAATCCCAACATAACGTTGAAAGCAAAGAAGTAAAGAGTAGCATAGCATGTGGTATGACAAACTTTATATACAATCTAAGCAAATGAAATCTTCAAGAGGGATTTAATAATAATAATAATAATAAATTGTTTAGTCTAGTGGTCAGTGATGGGTGCCAAAGAGAGCTGCTGAAAGAGAAAATAGTTACAGATACCTGAGTGACATTTAGGAGAAGCAGTATTTGTGACTTTCCACCTAGTAAACTGATGGCTGCAGAGAATCAGTAACTTTTCCAGAACAGAACCAGAAAAAGTCACAAGGTAGAATGAGCATTTGCATATACTCCCAGCTGTTAAATTAGTTACTGAGTTACTCATGGGGTCAGCTAGAGGAGAGGGAAACTGATAGTAAAGCATAGCAAAAACTTTGTAGTTACGGACATATGCATAGCTTTTTGGCTCTTAAATACTTTCTCAGGTTTCACTGCAACAGTTTCGGTGACAGAGTCCAAGGGAATTATGCTAAACTGAAATAATTCAAGTGCAGTTGGGCTGCAGTGGGATAACTCCTCAAAATGTATTTTTGAAAGCAGTGTTGCCACATCAAAATATAGCAAATACAGAAAGATTTGGGTTTGGGATCTTTTAGGCACATTTGGATCACATTTTCAAATTTTCCTTCACAGTTATAAAATTGTTTAACTTTTTGTTTGAATGCAATCCAGGCTTGTCCCATGAACAACTCTAGAAACCTGTATCAAACTTTGTAAGATCTGTGACGAAACATTGAGACCTGGCAAAAAAAAAAGGTGATGGAGGGTGAGCACATTTCCTACAGTCGTGCTGAGCAAGTAGTTTGTACCATGACACGGTACTTTACAGAAAACCACGGCTACTACACCAGTTTCTGTGAAGAAACAGCGTAACTCACTGCAGTATTAATTTATTCGTTCATCTTGTGGCAGTGGTCAGCTATACAGTCAGCAAGTTGTTTCCTTAAAAAGGGCTGTGTGGCCAAGGGCAGGGAGCGAGCAGGCCAGCTCTTGCCTGTCGGAGCTGGGCCCCTGAGGGCTCCGGCTGCTCAGGGCTGCCCGGGTCTGGCGCAGCCTCTGAACGTTTCCCAAGCCGGGAAGGGACACGCTCC
>NW_009728661.1:0-385 GCF_000703405.1 Apaloderma vittatum
ATAGGGATGTATATATATTATAATATCTAATATATATATGATATGTATAATATCTACAATATAATGTTATATTTTATGTCCTACTTTATATATATATTTTACATTGCATGGGTATATATGTATGTATACCCATATAGAGACATGTATAGCCATATATACATGCATATGTATATACATACATGTGTGTGTATAAATACACATGGGGGTTTTTTAAACCATTTTTGCTCATTGTACATGGTTGAGAGCTCTTAAGGTGACCCACTGAATGGGCACTTGCAGGCATCTTTTTATCTGAAGGGACCAGTATCGAGGAGATCTGCTTCTGGGTTGTTCAGAGCTGAAGACCTCAGGCTGGACACTCAAATGCTGTGGCTGGTGCTGTGGG
>NW_009728661.1:416-24631 GCF_000703405.1 Apaloderma vittatum
TCCTGTCCTCTCCGTATTGACTGGTCCATCTGCTAAGTGGGGCTGCTGGTGCTGACTCCCCTACTTGCCTTGCTTTTGGGAGAAATAAGCAGTAAATAATTGCAAATGCTTTGAACATAGAAAGAGTACACGAGGTTGAATATTAGGAATAGTACAAATATTATGGACTATAGCAGCAATAGAAAAGCACCAATGTTGTAATTGATGAGATATGCAGCAGTCAAGCTTGAGCAACGTAGCAGGAGCAGAGCAGAAAGGAGAGGACATAAGTGCAAGGAAATACCATCTTGCCTCTGTCTTTTCCTTGTGTAGCTCTTCCCCAGGAGTCATGGCAGGGAAGTAGGGTGGTAGGGAAGGATGTCCCCACTGAAGCCTTGTGGGAAGCTTTGGAGAGAGCTCGTCTGCCTGGGGCAGGGCTGGCTTGGCTGTGCAGTCAGAGGTGGAGGGAAGGGACAAACATCGTTTGGTTTATGTTCAGCAGAGGCTGTGGGGCTGGAACTTAATTGTAAGGGCTTGAGATAGGCCAGCAGGGGTAGGGGACACAAAGTGTCATCATAAAGGAGGGAAGCTTGACCTTGCATGCTAAGAGCGTTGCTGCCCTGATGGTCCCTGGTTGAGGCACATCTAACAGGAAGGAGCTTCACCCCAGCAGTCACAGGGGAGCAGTGCTTGAAGTAGGACACTATGGGTCGGTCCAGCATGAGGGAGTAACTTAAACTGCGGTGCTGTGATGCAGAGAAGGATGTGGTTCTTTTAATTCCTTCCCCTTGTCCCATTGTTTCCTTCTCAGGCACACACAAAATCTTCCTCTGCCCCTCCCTCCGAGCTCAGCTTTTCTCATTTCTTTGGCTTTTTGTCCTTTCCCTGTTGTAGAGCCAAGCTCACCAGTATATACCCACACCCGATGCAGCAGGGACTTTCCCACATTGAGTTAAATTTGCCTTCTTTTGGCTATTTTTCCCTATCTGGGACCCATATGTTGAACAAAACAATTGTAAATGGGGTTAGTTCATTACTTTGGTATGGGGTGGCAGGAGGCAGGGCCAGGACTGGGTTCTTCAGAAAAGGTTGTATTTCACAGCCGTGCCCATTAGTTGTGCTCGGAGGACTCATTTTTGTGAATTTACAGAGCCCGGTCACACCACAAAGCTGCATGTGGGAGCCCAGGTTATGAGCCTCCTCCCTATCAGATGGGAAGATGCCAGGAAGGTCTGGGAGTGACGGGCACGCAGGCAGATCTTGCCTGCCTGGGATATAAAGGACGTGACCTGTCTTTGGCTTTTAGGGCCAAACTCACTCTGGCTTCAGAGGACGCTTTCTGTGTCTGTGAGGAACTGTGGCAAGGTCAGGGCTAGATTGCCTCACATCACCAAAATACGAATTCATACATTCATCCTAGAGTAAGGCTTGTGCAACAGAACAAAATGGAATAACATAAAAGCTTTGAGCCAGAGCACGCTGCAGCGTCACTGGAGAAAATGCCTCCAGAGCCCCACAGGAAAACAACGCTGAATCCTCAGTCAGATTTGTCAAGGTTTTTTCTTTTTGCCACAGACATGACCTTGAACCTTTCCTTTGCATGCTAAAGATGCCACTTTTGACACTGAGAGGTGCAGTGCAGTAGAACCACATCTTTTAATGGAAGTTCCCAGGCGACATGCCAGTACTCTGCAAACAGATAAATTTATGGTCTTTCAGGTACAAACAGGCATGATTTGTGATCCAGAGGAGGATGTGGTTCTTTCCATTCGTTCTCCTTGTACCCTTCTAAGCCTTCCAAAGCACACGTGAACATGGCCCAGCGATGTAATCTTTCCAGGGCTGGTAAACAGTATTCCTATTCTAAACTACTTGAGCAACTTCACCAAAAATTAGTAAAATCCCCACAAGCACAGGCTATTAATCATTCCACAAAATACTGGGCAAGCTTTACTAGGTAGAACTTAACAAGTTCAGTTACCGTCAGGCTTATTCAAATCTCTGCTGCTGAATCTGTCCTCTCTTGTTACTGACTCCAGTATAAAAATCTGCAAACATTGAACACTTTGTAAACAGGGAAAAATTCCTCTCTCCAACTCTGAAATATGTTTTTCCATACTGATCTTGCACCAAAATAGGCAGCGTTCACACCAGAAAGCTACGCGATTCTAAGTTCTTGTGCCGTACTCTAAAAATGCATCTCTCCAGACAGGAGCAGACAGCCCCGAACTTGCTTTGCTCACGTTCTGGCTGTTTGGATGCGCGCCGGCTCTGCAGCCACATTACACAGCACAGCGTAAGCCCTGTCATGTGCACCCCGTGAGACCAGGCAACCAGAGAACACCATTTTTCAGAAACCTCCTTGGGTCTGGCAGTGAAGAGTGTGCCTACTCTGTGGTCTTGTGGTACATGTGAAAATATGACCATGGTCACATGTACAAAGCCAGCTGCCATCCAGGCTGCAATATTAAAAAATTAAAAAAATTAAAGCTGCATTATGTCCAGCAACAGCCCCAAGGTGTGCTGGAACAGGTGTGCCCAGTGCAGTGATTTATAATGAAGCTGCAGTTTATAGCCCTGTTCTTTTGACTGTTTTCTGTCAGCCAGCTCAGAGAGAAGTATTTGTGGCATTCTCATTGGGCCCATAGTTCATGACATTGTTTCTCCAGAACTGTAACTACAGGAGTATGTGTCGTATGCGTTTGGCTACTATTTAGTTTTGGCATTTTTTCCCCTGTAGTAATAATATAAAACCTCTGTGTATCGGGGAGGGAGAGAGGGAGATTCAAAAACTACTGTATACACAATATTTATGAAGTCTTGTCCTTAGCTATTTTGCTACCTACTTGGTAACAACATACTGTATGGTTTTGTTTGCTTCCTCCATTCAAGGATCTTAAAATGTCTTGTAGACCAGATTGGTGGAGAGCAGTAATATTTTAATTAGATGAACTGATAAACAAACTGACAAATAAAGAAACATGTTTGGGGGCACAAAGGTCTGTTTCCATTCTAAAGTAATCTTCAACAGAAGCAGCGATTTTCAATGGTAAATACAGGCTAAGAGGTGCTGTGAGTTGAGGTAACCAGTGCGATGTCCTTTGGTTTTCCCAGGCTGTTGGGGCAGCAGCGAGTGTCTGGTTGCTGCTACAGCGAGGTGGGCTGAAGCACTGGGAGGTGGGTTGGCTTTCCCAAGGCTCTGTGCCAGTTTTGGGAGATGGAGAAAGTCCTGTTCCAGGACTCTCAGTCTTCACTAAGTGCATAAAACCACATTTTCTTCTCTTGTGGCCAGTATTGTCTCAGCAATATTTTTTATTGCTGTCATATAAAGCCCTTTTTTTCCCTTGGGAAATGTTAATGTTGGCATCTAGGTGTTTTCTATCAACCTTCTCCAGATAATTTTCTGAAAAGGGAATTAAGTAAGGAATATTTACTATAGTTTAAAAAAGCCAGCACTTCAACACAAACACCCAAAGGGATGCTTTGTGATCCAAAGTATCATTGCCTATCATTGCATTTGGCAATTCTTCCTTCTTTTTCTGCTTTTCTATGGATATTGACATGGATTTAATAAGCGGTTAAAACAGTGAGAAAAAACTTGTTTCTGAAAATGGAAGGGACATCAAGTTGCCTTTCATTTTTAGTGGTATTTTTCTGAGCATTGATAATCATACAGGTTACTGGTTCTGCCTTCCTTCCAATAACAGGAACAAATTTTGGCAGTGTTTCACACTGGTCTTGGGAGAACAGGCAGGGGATGTCTTGTTCCCTGCGTAGGATTCATTCTAAATTCATTGTTATTTCCAGATAATCTCTTCAGCTGGCTGTTTGTCCTGCAGCCCCCCTGGCTGTATGTTGCAAACCTAAAGACCATTAGAGATGGTTGCAAGGTGGCTCAAACTTTGCCATCCTAGAGCTGGGTTAATGGAAGCAAATGACACTTTTTCCAACAGGAGGACTGCTTGCCATTACCACAGCTGCCTGCATCCTTAAACCCCAAACCAAAACATTTCCAGAGTCTGGCGTCCTTCTCCAAGATCTCCAGAGCCACGGCTGGCATAGCCAGGGCTGTTGCTTGGTGGTACCAAGCTGATGAAAAGCCACCAGACGTTATTCTGCTGTACAGGCGCACCAGAAGTCAGCTGTGAACATGGGTGACTGCTTCCATGAGCACAACGAAAAACGTGAGGTTTATGCAGGTGCCTTGGCAACAGCCACACATCAGAGGTCTGCAGCCCCCTTCCGGACAGGGCATGAGGTGCCCTCTAAATTCAGCGGACTCTGACCCAGGCCAAAGTGGGCCTTTAGAGCAACAGGTATAGTTTAGAAATATGGATCTGAAATTATTGGTTATCCCAGACTTCTTGGCTACTACAGACAGTCCCAAAGAACAGAGAGAGCTTCCTCTGTCACTGCCCTCTCTGAGTACACAGGGCATCAACCTGGCAGAAACAAACCGGCGTCACACATGGCACTGCCACTGCCACAGCACCTGAAGCTCTTGCCAGCAGTGGAGCAGGGCTCCCCTGCCCGAGCTTGCGCTGAGGTTGTGTAGCAGGGTGAGTCCAAATGTCATTTCAAGGGACTTTTCTCTTTCCAAGTGACCTGTTGTGGTAGTGGCTGGTACTTGCAAAGCAAGCTTTTTCTGTTACATTTTCTGCATTTTTTTTGTAGTTTAGTTAAAATATTTGTGGATGTAAGTACACAGCTGGCTTCTGTATAAGAAAGACACACACACTCTGCTGCAAGCAGGAGGCTGCCCTGTCAGCACCGCTGCCCAGTTCAGCCAGGGCCGGCTTGCCCGCAGACCGGCACGTCCCCATCCTCAGCCTTGCAGCGACGGAGACGTCTGGGATGCTTCGTGCCAACCCCAGCTCCCTTCAGCCTCTGCCAAAAACCTTGCAGGCCTTACTGTTGTCCTGGCACTGTGGTGAGAACGCTCAGGGAGGGGGGTCTCGTGGTGAGCGTCCAGGCTGAGGTCGGCATCACCTGGCCACCGGCCGTGGCCGCTGGGTGATTCCTGGCAGAGGTGACTCACGGGCAGGGAACCCTGCGAGGGCCATGACACTTGCCTGCACTGAAACGCTGCCTCCTGCCTCTGCCCAGCTCACCCGTCAGGCCGCCTTTCCCCCGGGGTCCTAACTCCTGCCTTTGTTGCTCTATAAACATAATAACAATAATTATTCTCTCATTGGACACATAGCCATCTTCTTTGTTTGCAGGCTTAGATAAATATCATTCAAATCATGGAGTCTGATTCATGAGTCAGGACGATGGCATCCCTCCAAAACCTCCTTACCCATGGAGAGTGTGTTTGTGTGAGAGAGATAGAGAGTTTCACTGTAGGAAGAGTAAGAAACTGGAAGCCAAGTGAATTAAATACAAAGCAGATAATTATGTGTAATTCATTTACTGACTAATGATTGCACCTGGTACGGAGGTTTTATGAATTTGGCTCTGCATAGGTTCTCAAAAACAATCTCTGCTGCAAGATAAAAACTAGGCGGACATTTTTTAACAAGCAGACCAGTGTTCAGTGGTATTGTAAGATTCTGCCTTTTTGGCTCATTTTTTATTTTATCTCATGACATTTCACTTTTCCTGGGTTCATCTGATGTCTCTTTGACAGTGACACCTGCTCAGCACTGGTCAAGGCTGGCTGTCACTGCAGAAGCCATCACTCCGCTCCTGAAAGCCATGCAGCGCAATTAGACGTGGTCCTTATCTCCCATCTGCTGCAGCCAAACCTTGCCACAGAGCCCGTGCCTTTGGCAGGGAAGAGGCAGGTCACAGCCCCTCATCCTGCCTGCTGGGATCACCAGCAAAATACCACTCTGCTCTTGGCGTTACCCACTTGTCACTGCAGCCTGATGCCACCAGCTCCTTCCAGCTGAACACCGGCTAACGCCTGGGTTAGTTCCTGGCTGAAAACCCGAAGTTTTTAATGGGGTGCAAAAGCTTATGCTAACCCAGTGAAACCCCGCAGCAATGTCTCAGCGTTGATGCCAGCCTGAAGACCGCAGCCTGTGTGGCTCCAATCACGCCTGGTGTCCTCAGCCCACGGTGACCTGGGCAAGCAGTGCCCAAGCGTGGCCTCCGCAGCCTGGAGCGAGGTCTGAGAGAGACTATTTAATAAATTGTGAGATGATCACACTGAAGAAATCCAAGAAGTTGATGACACTTCCATACACTTTCTAGCATTATTTGCCGTGGTGTAGTGAAGTGTACCATGGCTGCCAATGAATTAGCTGGAGTATCTGATGTAACTCCCGTTTGCTGCAAGAACACACGCTCAGCGGTGTCTCCTTGCCACTGTCACCAGCCTCAGTGTGTGGTGACGGGTGAGAGTGTCCTGAGCTCACTGCACACCTGCAGCCCCTCCGCACAGCTGCCTGCTGGGCCCCGGGGTGCCAGTCCTGCGCCTTGCTGCCCGCCTGGGCCAGTGGCAGAGGTGATGCTGTCTCCACCCGTGGCAGCCAGGAAATAGAAACATCACAACAACAGAAAAAGCAACCCCATGCTCTGCTAATTTTGAGTTGAAGTGTTGGTGATTAGAAAAGCCAAAACCAGCTCATCTTGTTCACATGAGTATTCCCATTGACTAAAATGCAGTCAACACGCACTTTAATTTTGAACCTATGCAATCCTTTTCCGATGAAGATCTGGCAAGCCAGAACAGATTGCAGTCCGTGAGATACTTGCAGTATGATAGTATTTTACCTGTAGGTGGATCCTCATTTTAGATAGTGAGATGCAGAGCCAATGAGCCTGATTCACTGCTGTGTTACTCCAGTTTTTCAGCCGAGTAACACCACTGAATCATCCGCAAGGTTGAAATAACAAATGATAAAATGGGAGCATTGTGTCGAAGTTTGCAGCATATGTATGGAAATGACTAACTCCTTCCTGCAGAGCCATAAACCTATATGGATTTTTTTCAGGTGAAGATGTATCAAGAATATGGTGAGGCTCAAGTTTTACCTGTCAAAAATCCAGTTAAAATCTAATATAACAGCTAGTCTAGGGCTCAGTATGCTGGTGTGATGATTACTTATTTTTTTTTTGTATTCAGATAAATAGCATTTCTGAGAAAAGAGCTGAAACAGCTTATGAAAAGATGCCATTTTTGATGCAGTTCTTTTCTATGCACCAGACAGGGACTGTATCATGCTTAGAAACAGGGTAAGTTAAAACCCTAGACCTGGTTTCTTTTCAATTTATGAAAATACTCACCAAGCAATTGAAAAGAATTGAGTAATTGTGAGCTTTTTGCAAGTTGGAAAAGCCAACTAAAGGCAGTAAACAAGCTTGCAATTAGTAGTTCTAATTATAAAGTGTATACATAAAACAACGTAGCATCATAAGTAAGAGGCCAAATTCAAGTGATGCAATAGGAACAGCAGCATCATATAAAGATGGACAAACAATCCAGCAAGAGAAATACTTCGAAATTATCCATATTTTTCCAATTCTAGCAACAAAAATGAGATAACAGCAGTGCTTAGTTGATGTGACTTTTACAGTAACCTTGTCTCAGTGTCACCTGACACTTGTGCTTCTGTTACAGACCAGAGTCTTCCTCGGATGACATTCACAGTCACCGTGTCAGACTCAGAAATGAAAGCCTGTCACAAGGACGAGCTGGTGTGGGAGCCTGTGCCTCAGATCATCAGTGTTCTTTATCATGGGACCACTTTGTGACTCACCTCCACTTCTGACACTGAAAGCAGCTATCAAATGCCACTGCCACAGCTTTTTTGTTTGGTTGGGTTTTTTTTAGAGCTTAAGCGCATACGCTGTATAGGTAAACCAGACCTGTCACATGCAGGCTCTGGAGCTTGAGGAAGGGCTAAGTTAAGCGCAATGCAGAGGACGGTGCTGTGGTGTGTTTTGGTCTGTGCACACTCTCAGCTCTGCCAACCCAGGACAACACTTTATGTACAACACGGGAAATGTGAAACACCAACGTTACGGAGCAGCAGCACCGCAGCTCTCTGACCAAGGCGTGTGCAAGAGCAGCGCAGGACTGCATCCCTTACAGAACTGCTCTCACAATAAAGTCCTGGGTGCAACTAGAGAAGGTGAAGAGACATAATACCTTAGGGAAATGTTTTTATTTATTCTCCTTGGGTGCACATATGGCAATCACCCATAGAGCATGATCCAGGATGTTGAAAACCATTTCATTATGTTCTATAAATAAAGGACTGATGTGGTTCAATTGTATCAATTATGCAACTCTTCTAAGTGGTGTAGTCAAGGGTAAATGGAGGCAAAGGGCACTCCCTTTATACCCACTTCTACTCTGGGCACTTCGAGTATTTACCTGCTCCTCGTACACCACAGACAGATGAATCTACCCACTTTTCTTGACCACTGTTCCACTGACTCCTCTTTGGTCAAGACGTTTCCTATGCACAGATGACACAATGAAACAGAAAATGGAAGTCAAGACTCTGCTATGTGTTGGTCTGTTGTGCAAGATGTTAAGTGCGGCTGTACAGTAATTTCAAGCAAAGCATCGGTTTTAAACAATGTTTAAACTGACACCATTATTATGCAATATAGTTAATTATGGCTAGAAGGGCATTTGAGGTTAGTTGGCGCTACCTTTGTCCATTTTATAATTACACTAAGAAGAGGATGACTAAGTTGTGCCTAAGCTAATTGTATCCATTTGATTTTGTCCCTCCTCTTCACCACTGTAAGACACTTGCATTCTGAACTAAGTTTTTCTGAGGGGTTTGGGTGCATGTGTGCTGAATACAATGGAGCTCCATGCTCACAGGGCAGCCTCAGGTAATATCGCAATAGTAGCACTAACAATACCAATAATAATTACAGCTAGTCAAAGTGATAAGTGCAAAACAAACGTCACTTTTTCCTGCCACTGTTACAGTTACCTGCAAGAGTTATCCTTATCTGCTCCTGCTCCCTGTGTTCTATGATGTGTTCGTGCAGCTAGAAGATAAAGCTTTGCAGCGTGACGTGATGCCCTCCAGACATGCTGTGAACCCCGCAGACACCTCCGGAGAGCAGCTGAGCACTAGCAACAGACCGACACGGCAGCACACACACTGTGCCAGCCCTCTTGCCAGATGTGCGGGGTTTATGGGTGTTTTTTTTCAGGTGTTCAAGGGATGCACAACACAGCTCAGCTGCCTGGGCTGGTGGAGCGGGGCATCCCAAACAGTAGGCAGCTCCTGGTCTTCATCTGCAAAGCCAGCGCCATGGTTCCTGCACCGTGCCTGCCAGCATCCCCAGCCTGGGCTGGTGGCTGCAGCTCAGACGTGGCACCGCTGAGAGCTGCTCCTCTGGACCCGCAGTTTGCCACTGGTGTCAGAGCTGTGGCGCAGACAACAGGTTGCCTGGGCTCTGGAGCCAGGCTGGCTGCCACGACAGCCCAGCCGTGTCCCGGAGTGCCATGCCAGGCTGAGGAGCTGCCCCGGAGCTGAGCTGGCAGGCCTCCCTCCACACACTGGCCAGACAAGCTGCCCAGAGGTAGTGGCACGTGAACTGCCTCCCCTGAATGTTACCTGGCAGTGTCGGGATTACAAACAAACAAAAAAAACAACAACAAAACCCCCAATGACAACAGATTTACCCCAGAAAGGACTCCGGTAACTCATGGTCTTGTTTGGCTACAACAAAAGGCTATAGTCTTCAGCTGATGGCTGGAAACTGGATTGCACTTATGTAAAATAGAACTGCCTGCAAGGGCTGAATGCCATAATTAACAGACAGTTTTAGAAATTATTGGCTAATGCCATTTAATAGAAATACTGCCAACTATTGTTGTAAAAACTTGGTTTGTTCCTTCGGTGGTAATATAAAATGACTCAACACGGCTTCACTGGGAAGAGATACCTCTCTGTCTGTTACCTATCATTACCTATATTTTTAGAGTGGTTTAATATGACAATACAAATTCTGAAATTTAAATATATTTCCAAAAAATAACTAGAGGCCCAACTGCCTCCTGGCAGCTGCCGCACAATACTGGTGATACAACATGGCCTGTTTATCCAGTAGGGCCTTACTGACCCAGCCCCGCTCTCACAGCAGCCAAGGTAGCTTTTGCCACTGATGGTGTTTAGGCAGTACTAAGTTTAAAGATTTCGGTAACAGGCAGATATGTTCATGTCAGCCTGGGCAGCTTTATCTGGAGCAGTTCCCCTGTAGTGTGTATGGTATAATTCTGAAAATTAATCCACCTTTTTGGTAACAAACTCTGAATCATACTGGAGAACAGAGGAAGCTCTGAGATAATGTGCTCTGCTCGTGCAGTGCAGCTGTGCTGTCACCAAAGAACATTTTCACACACTGCTGTAATAGCGACTGAAAGTTGTTTCTCAAACCTTGTCACCCAGAAGGTACCAGCTGAAAAGTTTCTGTATGATTGCTAAAGAGTAGAAAGTAACAAATGAATATTGGCAAATCTTAGATGAGGCATGATGTGGATGATGCACACCTCAGCCTAACACCCACCTTCACTTCAGGGAAAGGAGAAACCAGACCTGCAGACATGCCGATCGCCTCCTGGTTTGAGAGTTCCCACTCCCCTGTTTGGAAACGAACTCGAGAACATCGCTGCTTTCTATTTACTGCACTGAGAGCCAGTAATTGCGTAGTGCTTCCAAAGAGTCATTAATTGCACCCCTATTACAGCACTTTATGATGCCTTTTAATGTACAGGTTTAAGAGAAAAGGCAGTCTGTGCAGAGAGTGACCTTCACAATGCAAGAAGGGGAGGTAGCGTCCTCTCTCTCTCTGTTCACCCAGAAGTAGCACACAGGTGAGGCACTGCTCGTCTTTGGGAGGTCTCAATCATGTGGGTATCTGACCCACCAAACCTGGGTCACCTCATAGCTGCAGCACTGCGCTCTCAAGGGGAAGGATCAAGCAGCCAGATGTTGTCAGTCAAAAAAAGAGAGCTGCTAAAGCCTGGTTTCTGGCTGCAGCCACTGGCGAGTTGAAGCACATGGACTCTGTGCACCCTTTCAAGGGCAAGAGGCAACGTCCTTCCGTTGCTTCTGAAGGCAGGTGCTTCAGAGCTCACAGGCACTGACACAGGAATGCTGGTCCTCAACACCTTCCAGGCATGCCTAAAGAAAGCAAGGCAGGCACACTGGCAGTACAAAAGGGATTTGGTACCCCATCCCACTGGCCTTCAGCTCTTAGAGAACCCTGTGAAACTCAGCTCACCTCCGACACAGGCTACAGCCCCCCTGGAGCTGAAATGCTGATTAACACATGTGTAACCTGCGCCGCAGCTGTTATGCTGTAATCCCGGTCAGCAGAGCAAAGTGACTTCCCGGAGTCCCTTTTGCACCCCCACGTACTAAGACTGTATGGTCTTAGTGAGGAGCAGAGCCTCAGAAGAGGAAGGCTGGCCCCAAAACACACACGAGCCAGGAGCCTGGGTAATCCTAGTGCTGGGTCAGAAATGAAACTGCTGCTGCAGTGAACATTCCAGCGTATGGCATGGTTGGGCCCGATCTTATCCCCATGGCTCCTTGTCCGTTATCTCCCCATTAGCTGACATGTCACATGCCTGTATCGCATGCTGACATTAGCTGACATGTTGCATTGCTCATACAGGTAGTGAAGCTGGTATATTAACCAATAGTGGTGAGTGGATTGATTTCTCTTCCTGCATTGCTGTCTCTGCTTTATCCCCTCCAGTGATCTAGGCATTAAGAGACAATTTATTCCCATGTCCAGACTCCATGTATCATTGTATGACGAGAATCCTTGTCCACTGGCTAGAAACAGTGAAGATCTAAATGCATCTGCTCTTTTGAAATGTAATTCCATCCTCCCACACCTCTGTCTTCTTTGCTAACTCCAGTCAACCATCCCTGGGACCTACACCCACTCTGATCCCAGCTCACTGATGAACGTACATACATGAAACCAGACCTTGCTAAAGAGATTACAGCTCCTGTTCCAGAGCCGTGTTTATAGGATCATTTGGACACTACACTTGAGCCATAAATGTGAGCCCACAGGTCGGGTGAGGACTCTGGGGTTTAGTGCTCGCTCTGTGGAACAGGTTACTCGTCGCAGCACTCAGCCCCGCAGCACTGAGGTGGCTCTGGGACCTCAGGACTGAGCCAGCTGGAGGCCACAGCTGGTCCTGCTTGGGAACATCCCCTTGTGGGGATGGGCTCCACCCAGCCCAAAGGAGGAGGTGGCTGACCTGCCCAGGGGATCCCTGATTTGACCCAGAAGGGTTCCTGGGAGCCTTCTTGCAGCCTGTGTTACAGCTGGAGCATCCATCTGAGCAGCTGAAGGTGCGCTGGAGCCCCTCGCCTTGCCCCTCCTGCCCTCCCTCCCCAGGAAAGCCCTGCACGCTGGGGGCTGGGGCCCTACAGGCTTGCCCTCGCTTCTGGTAAAAGTTCTCTGCTTTGTACCAACAACCTCCTGCGAAGATGGAGGGTGTGGAGCAAACAGAAAGCTCAGTGTGGGACACCAGTGCGAAAGAGGCTCAGAAAAGGTGAAGGGAGGAAAAGTTACAGTGCTGGCACTATAACGGCTCAGCACTGATGATGCCATAAATAAAAGAAAGTGTGTTGGACATTTTATTTTGCTTGTGTGGTAAACAGTACAGTTAGAGTCTGAATAAACCTCTTTTGTCAATTTTATTACCTTTCTGATATAAAAATAAATAAACTTAAACAAAGAAGGAGTGGAGACCTGCCAAGCCAGCCTGGTTCAATAAGAACTACACTGACAAGGGAATAATTTTGTCCTAAAGCCGAGAGGTAAGACTACAAGCTTTCAGGAGGGTCAAGCCCCACCCAGAAGGAGCTGCATTTTATACATGAGGATCTAGAATAAAAAAAATTAAAAGGAGACTCTTCCAAAGGAAAGGAAAAAACAAAAATGCCATAAACTTTTTGCTACCAGAACTGCTTTCTAGTTTGATGGGAAGGCTGCATGCAAATAGCTACTGAGAAATAGGAGCATAGCAGGGTAATAACAATTAGGAGAATTTTAATGATCATTAAAAAAAAAAATCGCAGGTAAATGGTACAGTGTATTAAGTAACTTTTACTAGGCTGAATACAAAAGAGACATCAAGAAATCATGCTTTTACTTGGCAATTAATCTCAGCAGTGAGTTCGAGGCTTACCACTCTGATGCCAACATGGGAACTTCCAGTAGGCAGCACCACATAATTACCGCTGGGCAGAGGGTAATCAATCGCTTTCCATCATGAAGGCCAGGAGAGACCCTCAGACCATCTGCCAAAGGTGGGTGGGTGGATGAATAAGAGTGTTACTTTCTTGCTCGACTCCAAACAGGGCACCACACCTTGTGATACTATCTCCGTAATAAGCAAACAACTCTAAATGATATTGTGTCACTGCAGAAGGGTGACCCAGCAAGTCCGGTTTCATTAACTCACGCTCCTCAGCATGCGGGTCCTCACCCTTCCCTTGCAACCCTGGAAACTTTGTCCTGCTGTGCAGAGAAATCCAAACCCTGAGATTGCGTCTTCTTCCCTAAAGGCGCTCATGGCTCCACAGCAGCGCTGTCGCCACACGAACGTCCCATTCGTTTTTCTGCACATCATTGCTAAAGATTTGTAATGTGCCAGTAAGGAGATTACAAGCGTAAGTCCATCGCAGAAATACAATCGCATTAGTACAGGTGCAACGAAAGATGATAGGATTATGTATGTTTCTTTTAATTAGCAAGACATGCTCGATGCTTCATGCCCAAGTGCTCCTACAGTCGTTACCTCCCACCATCACACCTGCCTCTTCCCTCACCTGCAATTACAAGGTCCTGTTCCAAGTCACAGGGGACGTGTCTGCTCTTCCAAGGCTTTCCAGCTGTGAAGGCCCCAGTGATTCCCACACAGCCCCCATGAGGCTGGCCCAGCACTGTAATGACCAGTTTTCAGAGTTGTTTGTTTTCCACAGAAGTAGAGTGACTGGGGGATGTCACAGACACCTCCTGGGCTAAGAGCAGGTGCTGTGGCTGCAGTTAGGCCCCCGCACCTGGAGAGAGCCTCAAGCCACTCAGGGACACGCCGGCTCTGGCTCCAGTCAGGCTTGCTGGCTTCCCAGCCATTTTGTTTCTTACACTCTATAGTAGTACCTACCTCAGCATTGTACTTCAGAGCCCACTGAACCAAGTTACACCTAGTGAAACCCAACTGTCTTCTGTGAATTCAAACTCCAACCGGCCATTGTGTAATTGTGTATTTTGGCAAGTGCCTGGCCCTTCCTGTTCACAGAACATGCTCTCTATAAATGGCCATGCCTATTCCTTGCACTCCACGCAAATGACCTTACTCTTTCTTCTTCCTCATTTTTTCCTTTTGCTCAAACTACTTGAATCCTTGTCAGGTGCCAGGATCTGACACTACCATACTCTACCATGCGTTGGCCTCATAGCCTCATTCCTCCTCTTTTCCCTTTACCTCCCCTTAGGGCTCCAGCCCTGAGGTAACACAAAGGCAACAATGGCAAGAAGATCCTCCTTGGTGGCAAGGCTGGGAAGAAAGGGACACCCAACAGAGGAGAAACAGGTGTGTCCTGGTTAGGTTGCTTTCGAATTTGACCTGCTCAGCCACTCCCTGCCGAAAATTCCTTCAACCAACACTAGAGGCTCATGCTGAAGGTCTCACAGACTCAACACATGTAAACAACAGGCTTCTTCAGAAAGGCATCAGCCAAAGCATCAGCAAAGACGATGCCTTACGTAACATACCAGTACATTTTTCCTGGGACTACTATGGAGCAAGTCCACCAAGAAGCCATGTTGAGATACAAGAAGGTAGCCAGGAACAGCCAGCGTGGATCTACTGCAGACAGACTGCACCCAGCCAGCGTGGTTGTCATCTGTGCAGGAATGACAGGCTGGGTGGACAAGGAGGGGGAAGCAGTGGATGTCACTTTGGTTTTAGCAGGGCCTTTGACGTTGTCTCCCATACAGGCCAAACTGGGGTGGTATTGCCTAGCTGGCTGGACCACAACTTGGCTCAAAAAAACCCCTCATGCCTGGGCCATGAAGCTGAAAGGGTAATAATGGTCAACAACTAGACATTTAATTGGCGTTAACAGAAGGCATTCCTCAAGTGACAAAGCTAGGGCCAGTCTTCACCAGCAACCCGGCTGACAGAGCAGAATGGCTCCTCAGCAAGTTTGTGCGCGAAAGAAACCTTTGGAAATGCTACAAGGACAAATGTGAAGTCTGCACCTGACACAGAATAAACCTGTGTGACACTGCAGGCTGAGAACTGAATGGCTAGAAAGAAGCTTTGCTAAAAAAAGGACCTGGGGTCCTGGCGGACAAAAAGCTGAAAGGGAGTCGGCAGCGTGTGACCGCAGTGACGTGCAGATGACAGTCAATCGTGCCGTGGGCTGCGTGAGAAAACACAGAGCCAGGCTCTCGCAGAGGCACAAGAGCAATGGCCATGAGTTGCAGCAGGAGAAATTCCACTGGACATAACAGAAGAAATTTTTAAAAGTTAAACTGGAACAGGTGCCCAGAGAGGTTTGTGAAATCCCCATCCTTAGATATTTCAAAAATTTAATGGACGAAGCCCTGAGCAATCCAAGCTAACGTTGAAGTCAGTCCTGCTCTGAGGAGGCTGGAGTGCAGCCCTCCAGATGTCCCTTCCAACCGATACTCTTTTGCGGGTTGTTTTGTTGGTTTTCTTTTTATAGCTGTTGATCAGGGAGCCCTGTCTGGAGTTAATGATTCCTCAAAAAGAATGGAAGCTGTATCTCTATAGCATCACCTGCCAATTATTTATTTAGCATATGAATGGATTCTGAGTATGTGTCACAAGTCCAGACAGTCAAGAGACTTCAGAGATTTTATGTTCAAGGATCAAAGGACTTAACTTTCTCTCTCAGCTCTTCAAATGAAGCAGAAAAGAGGTACTGCTGTTAACATATGGGAGTCAAACTTGCAAAAAACTGCTCAGTTCAGAGCTAGCATGAGAAAGACTATTTCTCAGGTTTGTTTTGGATATATGCAGCTCTCACACATTCTTGTGATGGCAACTTACCTTGCTGAGAGGCTTTCTTATGAAACCATTGTTTTGGCCAGAAATGTGAAAGCAACACCTGAGATCCAGTCTCCAAATCCAACACCTGCATCAGTATTTGCCTCCCATCATGATCTCTTTGGTTCAGATAGAGAATGATGACTCTTCTCTAGTCCCAGATCTACCCTAGCACAGAGGTATCAAGCAGCCTGGGTACTTGGAAATAACCTTCCAGGATGTGACACAGTGCTGCGGGGGTCTCTGTAGAACAGGATAGATAAAGAGCGTGTAAGTGCTCAGTGCAAGCCCACGGCACACATGGGTTGCTGCAGCACACGAGTCCCACCCAACACGCCGTGCTGTGTGCTATTTAAGTACAGCCATTTGTCCAGTAGCCCAGGCTGCCAAGAGTTCAGAAAACTAGCCCGCTGCCACAAAGAAATGGAAATCAAAGTTGGTGGCTGAGTCTCAGCAGAACCACCCTGCAAATGTGGGGCGTGGGTCCATCAGACCATGTCTCCAAACAGCACGGGGTGCAATGCAAGGGGAGTCAGCACAGCAGGAGAAGCAAAGGACAAAGCACTCCCTGAGACAGGATATTTTACCTGCCAGTCTCTGGAGAGACACAGGTCACTTCTGTGACTCATCTCCCCCAGTGCTCACCACCCCCAAAGCCTCAAATCACCCAGCCCTTCTGCAAGCTTTTTGTCAGAACAATAAAAGCTCAGAAGAGGCACCAATTTGTCCCCTATCTCTGCATCAGCTAGGTTCTGGGACACCAACAGAAAATCTCAGCCAAGAAGGAAAAAAAAAAAAAATGTAAAAACCCAAACATATTTGAAAGTATGTTTAGAAACAAACAAGGCAAAACCTCTTATCCAAACAAATCATAGTTAGATCTTGGGTGAGACCATGTTTATGAAGGTTTAGCCAAGAAGCTTGCTTGGAGATACTTCTCCAGCCTTAACATAACCCTACCAGCCTGGACAAGTGCTACTAGAAAACACCTCATTAAAATGCTGTTGTGGTATTTATTTATAGATAGTAATTTATATCACACCCATCACACACACTGATCCGGCAGGTGTGATCAGCAAATGGGACTGCTTCTCCCACAGCACTCCCTGCCCCAAATCCACTCCTCGGTGCCCCCCACTCCCTTCCCAATACAGCTGTTTCCCACTTGGTACCTGTCACGTATTCAGTGTGACAGCCGTGCTGCTCTGAATAAGCCTCTCTTCACCTGCATTTATCCGGCCCTGCAGCACTCTCCAAACATGCAGGTGGGGTGTCAAAGATGCAACAGCCCCATCATGAGCCAGACACACTTACGTGGTGCTTTGGGGCTACGTATTCTTGGGTATGGTCACGAGCTACTGCAGAGCTCATCCCTGGAGTGGGCAGGCAGCTGGAGGCTGCATTTGCTGGAGGGCCCAAGGGTCCAGGTGGCTTTGGAATGCACCAAGGATAATACCAGAGAAGCTTATCTGCAGGTTGCAGACACCAGTGCAACAGCTAGCATGGTAAGAACACCTTAAAGAAGGCATAGGCTGTGTCTTGAGTGGAAAAAAAAAAAAAAAAGAGACTGGCAAAAAAAAGAGGTTAGATGAGGTAGCTGGGACTGCCGGGGGCAATCTGAAATCAGTTTACATTAGAGCAGGTTGCTCTTGATTTCGCTACAGCAGTTGTCACGCTTGGTAAGAATAACAAGCTATTCATACAGCAGCCACCATTGTGCAGCTCAGCACACGCAGCCTGCTGGAAACAAATCCAAGCAAATGCAGTGGCTAGGATGGGACTCTTTATATAAAAAGCACATAAAATGGTTATGTAAATACATTTCCACTTCAAGAATCTGTGAGAACAATTGTCTCCCTGTAAGAGGACTTTGTTACTAGAGCACCTGATGTTTTACCCTAAATCTGCACTTCAGACCGAAATGCTGGTATATACATCCCACTGCAGCTCCTAGGTCCTTCCCACTATCACCCTTCCATCTCCAGCTTTTTTTAATACTTTCAAGCTCATCAGTTATCTAGAGTTCCAACTCTGTGCATGCCCAGAACTGCCCCAGCCCTGACAGGGCCAAACAGCTCAGCCCAATTCACACCTAAGTCTGATCAGGATCCAGAAACTGGGCGTTGCTTTGCCTGCATCCCCTGAGGGCTTTGATTGGGGATTACATGTTACCTGGTGACTGTTTCATGTAAAATGCATAAACAGTCCTGGGAGCAGAGTCCAGAATCTCAAACTCCCATGTGAATGCTCGAACCAGTAGGTAAGACAGCCACGCTCCCCCATGTGCACTTGCTTTCCAGCCCAAAGATTCAACAGCACGAGCAGCAGATCCTCAGCAGAGAGTGGGCTAGGAGTCTCCAGCTCCCTGCCTTGTGGTGGAGGTGGCAGATGGGAACAAACAGCCTGAGGAGAAGAGTGACCCTGTTTGTCACTTCCTGGCTGCTGGTAATCCATGTTTCAGATTAGACATCTTTGCTGTGACAGAAAGGTTGTCTGTACTCACCTTCCAGAGGAGCTGCTGGGCTGAGTCACCGCAGCAATAGCACTTAAGATTTCAAATTCCCTGTTAGTCCCGCTGGCCACCACGCTAAATGTTTTCGTCCTCGTGCGGAAGTGCCAGGCTTGCCTCGGGCACACTGCACAGATTGCTGGCTCAAAAGTCAGAAGCTGGGCACTAGAAAACACGAAACACAGAGCTTAATACTGAGATATTGAAGTACTCTCGGGTGTAACTTCCAAAATCTGTAATTGCAACTGCAAATGGCAACACCACACAGCTACTCGGTCTGAGCACTCAGGTCTCGGCGCACAACATGAGGAATTTCATGAATTAGCTTGTGCTAAGGGAGAAAGCCACTGGGAAAATACACACTGCTGCTATTGCTACAGCAACAACATCCTCCCCTGCCCCAGCAGCTTACTAACTCCCTCCCTAGTAATTCTCCCTAACACATGTTGGTGCATTTGTGTCATCCAAGACATTTGGGGGAGAAAAGAAACAGCTTTGTTTCTTCCAGAAAGGAAAAATTTTATTTAAATAATTAAACAGCAAAATGCTTTCTGTATCTGTTTGCATTGTTGATAGATATTAGAAACATCTTTTCATGAGGAGAAGAATTATTTTAATTAAAAAAAGCACAAACAATGACACTTCTCTGTGGAAACATCCAACTGGACATGCTTACGTTGGGACTAAATTCATGACAGTGTGCAGCCTGCTCTGGTTATTTTCCATTTTTACTAGACAAATCATACTTGCAATGGTAGAAACCGATAATTCTGCCCTGGAATAAATATACAAAAATGCTTTGGGAAATGCCATATTTTGCTCACAAATACAAAGGAAAAGTTGTTTCTAAGTTTCACTTACTGCAGCCACTGTTCCACAGTAAATTTCCCCACTTGCTGAAGCGTTTGCAACGTTCCTTTGGAAACCACTCCGCACACCCAGTACACACACACACACAGAGAAAACACCAGGAGAGCACCACAGGCCAGGTCACTTCTAATAAACGTCTCAGGCTTCCTTCTGTTTCAGAAGCCAGGGTAAAGAGCAAAGCTGTTCACATTGTCCCCATGCCATGATCTGGGGGCAACACCTCCTTCTCATACCTCAGAAGAATGAAAAAAGAAAGAGGAAGTTGGGAAAATGGTTCTGAATTGTGTACTTCAGCCGAAACGAGCCCCAGCAGGTTTTTACAACTAATCAGAGAATCACCTAGATTGGAAAAGACCTTCACGAACATCAAGTCCAACCATTAACCTAACATTGACAAGTCCTAAACCATATCCCTAAGCACTATGTCTACCCGACTCTTAAATATTCCAGGAATGGGGCCTCCACCACTGCCCTGGGAACCCGTTCCAATGCCTGATAACCCTATTCTTCCCAATATCCAACCTTAACCTCCCTTGGCGCACCTTGAGGCCATTTCCTCTTGTCTATTGCTTGTTACTTGGCTGAACAGACCATCCCCATTTCTCTACAACCTGCTATCTCAGGTAGCTGTAGAGAGAGCAGTAAGCTCTCCCCTCAGCCTCCTTTTCTGCTACAGCTCTTCTTTGGACTTCCACTGCATTCACCATCGTGGGCAACAACAAACGGAGGGACAGCTACCAACTGAACTGTAAGGGATCACAGCTGCTGCTCCGAGAGACTCATCTCTCCCACAGCTCAGCACAAAGCAGGAGCAGAAACACAGTCAGTGGCGGGTCCAACCCTAAGACCACTCCAAGACCGGCTACAGAGGGCACGTACAAAACACTGGCACTCACTGCCAGGAAGGTTTGTTGGTATTTTTAGTGCCACAGGTGTGCACATTGGTCAAACTGTAAGGGCCGAAGGGGACAGCAGACAAAGAGCAGTCTTAGCACTTGACCCCTAAAATAGCAGAGTCTTTGTGTCGTGATCTTGGGTTACTTTTGAAGCATAGATAGACACCTGAGTATCTCTAAACCTGTGTGAATATGGCAGTTTATGAGCAAGACCTCTCTCTATTAGAAGGTCTTCGGGCTATACAAACTGCACAGAAGGCAGCTGGTGGGTAAAAAAGAGGGGCTCACCTCTGCCACAGGCTGAGGTGCAGCAAAGCCCAGTGTTTAGAGGAAAAGAGAAGAACTTTCTCTGAGATTATTTCCAGGTACATGAAGCACTGAGGCACAAGCTGAGGAAGGACGCCACGATGCCATTTCCCACGAGTGAAGCTTGTTTGGTCCAGCAACAGCAGTGCAGAGCTCTGATTCACAGCACTGTTTGCAGGGCACTAGTATGGCATTCCATGCAAATCAATAAAGGCTTCAGGGGAAAATTAACAGATGGTCAGAGGGGAAAACTTCCGAGTTTTTTTTCCTTTCTCCTCTGTGATAATAGGCTACTTACAATCTTCTGAAACCACCTGCATATTTTCCCAAGCATCCTGGCTACCAGGTAGAACAGTGTATGTCTCTACAGTGGTGTTTGCAGCACTGGGTTTGCTTTCCATTAAACGCCTCTTATTTGTCTGAAAAAGACTGTACAGTCCAGAAGTTCACTGTTATGATGCCACCGAGGGATGAGTTAGTGGTGACTACTAATGCTCAGGCCTGGGTTCAGGGAATACTTAACATTATCCAGTTAATCCCACTGCTTCAGGAGAGGCAACCAACATCCTGGTATCCCAGTTTTCCCACTGCTATAAGGGGAAGAAGCAAATCCTCGTTGGTCTTTTCAGGAAGAGCGCAGGGTATCAGTGTTGTTAAAGACTCCTGCAACTCACCAGGCAACTCAGAAACAACAGATGTTACCCAGAACAAAGCGCAACAAGAGGAAATAGCACAACATCCAGGGACAGGAGCAGAAAGCTCCACCACCCTGGGTGTATACTACTGTAGGAAGGCAGGGATGGGCAGTAAATGTGTATCTCATGAGTAACGAACACGTGCATTTTCACATGGCATCACCACTCTGCAAAGGCTGCCAGCTAGTAACGCTTACTGCTCTCCCTGCCACAATGTGTGATGTATGGCATGGCCACGTGCTCCTCCAGAGCAGTGTGGAGACACAGCATCTAGGACTTCACGCTTCCCCCCTCCTTAACCTTGCTAAAGCTACCAGATATGTGCCCAGATCCCCAGCTCAGCCCAATTTCATAAAAGCGAGCACCACTTCCACTGTATTCCCTGCTGCCCACACCAGGTGTTCTGGGATGAACATCCTGCACAGACCAGATCAGTTCAAGGATCTCTGTGAACTCTACTATTTGCCAACCAGCCAGCTGCAGCCCATCATGCAGCTACAGGCACACAGGGCAGCACCAGCCATACCTGCTTCCCCAGGACACTGGGTGTCCTCCACTCCCCGTGTTGCCACCCCTCCTCCTCTTCTCTTGTGTCAATAACACAGTAAGGCAAACATGAGGGCTCTGGTGCATCCAAAATACCCCCTTCTTGGCAGCTAGAAGCCACTAGTGCTGCCTTCTCATGTGTGCGAGCACTCAGTTGCATGAATCCTCTTTCCATCCCACTACAAAGATCCTACAACAGCTCACACGTGTATTCTTGCCTGGATATTGTTTCCTCACATCAGCATCTGCTGTTCAGCCTCACTGTCCTCTCCTTGGTGCCAGAAGGGCAGCTCTGTGGAAAGTCACTCCTGCCCTTCCCTGCTTGTACGGCCCTGCCTTGCATAGTGGCAGGCCATGGCGCCCTCCAGGACTACAGAGCTCAGGAAGACTCTCGGTTAAGGCTCTGCCACTGGGAGGATGCTCTGAGCTCACAGCCAAACGTGACCTGCTCTGCAGGGAAAACCTCCTTCCCCCTGCATCAACAGGCAGTTGGGACTGCCAGAGCAGGGACTGTTGATCTGTTAAAGGATCACTGCCTTTCAAAACTGCATTTCAGGAAGCTAGGAATTGTAGTTTGCAATCTGCAGGGTTTCTGTTTCCAAAGGTGACCTCGAGCATACGTGTGAGTGTCCCTGCTACCTTCCTTCAAGAAATAACTATGCATAAGGTGAAACCCCCTCACAAGCCGGTGTTGCGGGTGCCTGCTCACAGGGCCGTGTGCCCACGCTCTGGCTGTGCCCGGTCTAGCACTGGGTACACCACATGGCTGTTCTGAGGATTAGATGTGTGCCTCAGGCCAGTACAGCTGAAGGACATGAACACCAAGGGTTACAAATGAGAAGCTGTGGTTAGCTGGCAGCTGGCACAAGCACTGGTTTTTTGATAAGCACTTTAAGTGGCAAAACCTTTTCTAGTGGATCCTACCCGCAGACAGTAGATGCATCACAAAGGACAAGCTCCAGCTCGGAGAGCTGCTCCAAGGTGGCTAAAGACAAGTGTGGCTTGGAAAATGACCTTTTTTCGGTTGTTGGGGTTTTTTTTAAACAGAAGACACTGACAGGGCAGGGGTCACAACGCATGAAGTGCATGTATGCTCAGGCACTTGGAAGAAGGATGTTCTCCCGCACCCATGTTTGAATTTTAACTGTTGACTGTGATCCAGGTTCAGAGATGACGTATGTGGTTTGCTAAGTTACATCAGTAACTTAGTGGGGTGGCTGTAAGCGGGCCAGCTACACCACAGCTCTTTACTGGCACAATTCCATATGGAAGATGCACAGGTCTGAGCCTAAAGGAGAATTTCCCAGGAGATAAATAATGCCCTATCTGATATTCCAACCTTGGTTGTCTACAGTGTCCTGAGACAAATACTGGCAAAAACATGGAAAGTTTTGTTGTTGTTGTTGTTGCTGTTGTTCCCCAGTTACAAATCCTCTCAATAAATTTGGAGATGTTGAAAAGAATCTATGAGAATGTGGATTATTTTTGAAATGGCACTTTAGTCCAGAACTGGATTGGAAATAATGGTGATGGAAGAAAAGCTAAGCCAGGCTGACTTGCTACAGTAAGCTGTGCTGTACTTTAGATTACTTATTAACAAACAGCAAATGGGCCTCTGCCTTGACCTTCTTTCATTTGAGTAAATATACTCTTCCAGCCCCTTGTAAACAGCAGTTACTGGTAACTGAGTCACGTACCCCCTCACATCACTGGAGTTAGTTTTTTTCATCTGTGGCAAGGATTTTAGTCAAATTGAATTTTGCCAGGCTCTCTAAGGTTATTAGCAGTATTATTAGTCTTAATAAGACCAACAGTAATAATAATATTCAGGATCATCATACACCTGAAAACATCTAAGTACTGCACAAATATTAATTAACAAAACTCAATAGGAGGTCTGAGAAACCAGCAAAAATTGTCAGCCTTGCTTCAGAGCTGAAGAGCTGAAAACAGAGCTACAGCAAGCAGAAGTGGCTGTTAGCTTGATGAGGTTCAATTAATGGCTGTTTCTTTGGTGTCGCGAAATGCCAGGTGCCCAGTGCCTCTTGCAACACTGTCAGGTTAAAGCACGTATCTGGAGCAGCAGAAGTCCATACTAGGTTTGGGAATTGCACTCAAGAGGATAGGTTCTTCCACTGAAAGCTGAGCTTTCAGCAGCTGCACTGCTTAGAATGGGGCTATCAGATGTGTCCCAGGCGTCTTGTGCCTTGGGATCCATGACCAACGGCTCCTTAAGCACTCTGGAAAATCCTGCTCCTGCTGAGGAGCAAGAACATGCCTAGAACCTGCACATGTTCCAACAGACTATGGACATCTACTCCTTTGTCAGCCTTTATATTAACCCTTTCTGAGTGGTGGAGGCAAACTCTGGCAACCACAAGGAA
>NW_009728661.1:24662-39798 GCF_000703405.1 Apaloderma vittatum
ATGACTACTTTTCCTACCTAATTGTTTCCCTGACTTCTCTCTACTAGTATTAAAGCTCCACTGGTGGCCCAATGACAACAGCACCAAGGAGTCTGCAGTATTCACCTTGAGTGTATGTTAGCTTATCCTGCAGACATCACCCAAATCCATTCTGAAACGCACAACATTGGGCACTCAGTAAACACAGTGAAAGTTTCATCTAGATTCTAAACCAGCGATGTCTGAGAGTCTTTGCAGCGAGGGGTAATTACTTATATTAAACGCAGACTCCTCTAAGGTACATTATGCCACAGCATATGAAGATTAGACTTATGCATTGGAGGAGTGACTTTTTTGTTTCTTTGATTTGTTAAAAAAACTTAGCATTTGTAGGCACACAAAGGACACAGGCGAAGTCAATCTGGATGTGTTGTCTGCTGTCAGGAGGACACAATGCCAAGAGCAACAGCCTCACAGCTGAGAGATCCAGGTGCAGTTTCTCTGACACAGACTGCTCATGTGATCTCGAGCATGTCACATAACCTGTCTGGCCCCACCTGTAAAATTAGGATAATAGTAGTTAGTTCACATTAAAGCCTGAAAGATGTCAAAACAGTAAGAAAAAGGGAGTCTGTCTATACTGAGTCTTCATCCATCAGTGTCTTCTAAAAGTTACAGTAAGCACTGTGATCAGACTGACTCCATTTCCCTGCCTGTGATACCACCCCTGGTCTTTGTCTGGTGGGCAGCCTTCCACTCTGTGACTGTTCTCACTCCCTGTGCCCTATGCCTTGTGAAGACACTCTCTCAGAACCTTTCCTCCTCTCTGGAAAGGTGGATAGCAACCACGGCTCTAACTTCACAGTTACAATCATCCAGTTTAGTCCATTTCACTCCTTCAAGCTCTTTACAGAGTTAGGTTAGATGTTCTCCAACATTGCAATGACTTTGAAGCATCTCAGTTGCTGACAATAAATCCTATTTTTCAGGTAATGTTCCTTTACATCTCATGTGATACCCACTATAACTGCTCCTTACAGAAAGACACAAGACCTATGGCTGAAATTTTGTGAGACGCTGCTTTTGGAGGTGTGGTGGAGTTCATTTTCCTCATGTCCCTTTGTCTCAGCAGCGCCAGCCCCTGCTATTCTTCTGCAGAAACATGCTGGTGTCAGAAGTTTTCAGTGATGTGATGCCTACTAACTTTAATAGAAGTCCCATAGCTGCCATCCCACACAGCGCTTTGAAGACTCGGGCTCTGTGTTTCATCCCAGATAGACAGTCTATAAAAAAGTCTCGCAAACAATTCAGGCCCAGTCTCTGGCTTGGCCAGCTCTCACCACTGACATGCTATCCTACAGCAGCAGCAGCCTCCGGGCTTCCATTAGGGCAGGAATGGAAGTGATGCCACGTCTCTTTGGAAGCCCCCCTAGCCAGCAGATCCTAGAATACACAACACAAGCAAAGCAAGGCAGGGGTCCTCTGCGCAGCCCTCTAGCCTTGCACTCTCTGGGCATAACATTTGGCAAACATCAAAGAGGGGCAGGAAGAATCCCCTCACACCAGCTCAGCAGGAGTTTTGGGGGTTTCTGCAGGGTAAAGCATGCTCTGCCCAGACACACACCCCTGGCCTGCAGTTGTTCACAGAGCTACGGAATTATACAGCGCTTTCTGAAGAGCTTTTGTGACTGTAATAGGGGAAAAAAGATCAAGAGCAGGATGAAAGGAAGGCTGCTCGAGTCTGCTGAGAGCCTGAGAAGACACCTTTGCACAGCATGTCCTGTCCACAGGTTGGGGACAGCTGTGTGTAACCTCCACTTGCCATGGGCACAGCCACTTTGGATTTGCACAGACCGCCCTTTCTCCCAGCTCTGTCTCACCCAGCTGTGAGCTCCGTGCTCTACAAATGCAGTGGGTTCCACTGCCGGTCCTGCTTCCTTTGCACAGCAGGGAAGGACAGGCAATCCTACAAGCAGGGAACAGGACCACAGTGTGGGGCTACAGGAGGGAAATCAGTATCCCTCTGGGTTGCTGAGGTCCCAGACTCATGGGCACATGGATCCAAAGCAGGTATAAAAGAGCAGGACCAGGTCACCAGGCTCGCTGATTCCCTCTTCCTCACCTACACACATCCATCAGCTGCCTGCTCCACGCAACCCAGTTGTACAGGAGCTGTTCTGCACCTGCAGCAGTGCCATGGTGCAACAGCTCACGTCCTCGTCTAACCCTTCCTTTCTCACCTCTATCTCAGACACCAGGCTTGTCGGTAGCTGTCTCCTTTACTGAAGAGCAAACCTGGGTGTGCTGTCAGGTGAACGGGGACACAGGGAACAGTGTCTCGCCATCTCTCTGTTCTCTGGCTCTTGCACAGCTGCAGCAGAGGGTGAAGGATGAGCCCATCCCTGAGACTAGCTCCGTGCCCAGCACCTCAGCCCTCTCCTCCGTGGCTCCTCCATGGAGGTCCCCCTCAGCAGTGGGGAACAGTGCAAAGGGAACAGGAAGGATCTGGAAAGCTCTGTGGCTCAGTGCTGTTTTCATGTCTGTTTACACACATTACTCTCTGAATGGGCAGAGGTCTGTGAAACTGCTGATTCACTAACATCTTTGCCATCTGTGGCCTCTTCAAATGAGAGTTCACCCTGACCCAAGGATGATTTACTTTTCTTGGCTGTTCAGTGCAAACTGGTGCTGTCTCCAGTCCCTCAGACTTCGAGGGATTTGGGTAAAAATAAATATTATTGAATCTCTTGTGAGGCTGTTGAGTTAACTCTGAGCAGTAAAGTATTCAAGTCCCTGACAGAGAAGGGAAAGATGTCACGAGTTACTGCCAGGGGATGACTTCGCACCAACGTCATACCCAGCAATCTTCTTCAAACCTACTGGTATCAGCACATTTGCAAAGTCACAGTTTGGAGACTACTGCAGAATAAGTGAGAGCCTCTGACACTCAAGCACCCTGAGCTGGGTCTGAATGTGGATTGGAAACAGAAGGTAAGCTGCCAAATACTGCACACATCCACCCCAGACAGGCTACAGCCACCTTTTGTCCTGTCACCAGAAAAGCTTCATGTCCTTCTTCCTCAGCCCAGCCATCATCAGCACCTGCTTTTTGCAGATGATTTCAGCTTTAGCCCTACTGCCTTTCCCTCCTTTCTTTTCTCACCGTGCTCTAGCAATCAGCTGTTGCTGATCTACTTTCCCATGAACGGTCACAGTCTCATCAAGCAGGGCAAAGCTGTGGTCAGTAAGATCTCCTGCCAGGGCATGTTATATGACACTATTGTGGCCAAGCAGCTGCCCCCTTCCTCCCCGCCAGCTACGTCTTCCTACTTGTGAAACCATCCCCTCAGAACCAGAAGAACCCGCTCAAGGGATAAGGTGCCTGAATAGGGCAGGCAGGAATTGGCCCTGAAACTTTGTTATTAGAGCTGACACCAGAGTCCAAAGAGGTGCTGCTCAGCTGCACCTCCCACTAACGTCACCAGCGTGGAAGGTGCTTTGCATGCCTCAGTATTAGGCCCAGCGTTATCACAGGACAAATCATAACCATCATAATAAAATTTTGCAATAACCTCAGTTTAATTAATGGTAAGGAGAAAAAAGTCTTGCCAGGCCAGATGGCAAGCTCTTAGTTTTTCACATGATGACTGTCAAATTACCATCGCCACAAAAGAACGTCACAGAGCACATTTAATAAACCTGGGAAATGTTTATCAAAGCGGCAGTAAAGATCCTGGCTGATGCGCCAGGATCTATCCACATGAAGGAGCCAAATACAGAGTTGGGTTTTAAGCATTTACCACCAACAAAGTGGTAAGTTCATAAAACTAGGCTTTAATTGAACTCAGACACTGAAGTCCTGGGCCACAGAGGTCACCACCTCTCAGCCACTTGCACTCTGTGGTCTCTCCTTGGCTCACATTCAAGTTTTCTGCTTCCACACCTGCCCAGAACAGCCTCTCCAAGGAGATGCACTTCACACTGTCCTCCATAGGCATCCAAAGAGGAGGTGACCCTTCTCTGAAAGCCCTAGGGCACAGGGTCTTGCAAACCAGCTCTGAGAACACCAAATGCAGCCTGAGGCTCCTCACACCACGAAGCTCTGATCACTCCACTCTAAAACAGAAGCTACCCACCAACAGTGGGATGGGGAGAGCCAACAACCCGGTGGTGGAAGGCATGGTTTCACTCTGAAGAACTTCACCCAGAATAGCTGATGGGCCAGCAGTTAGACAGTCTCATGGGAAGTGAGAGACGAGCACTCTCAGATTGAGGAACACATTGAACCCAGGTCTCCCACTTCCTCAGTGAATGCTCTAAAATAAAAGACAGTGACTTAGTAGATAGACACCAGCCAGAAGGAACGAGCACCACTCGCTTACTTCCAAGGTACTGCTGGCACTGTCCTTGGGGAGAGGCACGCCATCAGACTCTTTATGGGACTCAAGCATGAAGTCCTGAGTGAGGTCTCGGTGCTCTGATGGGATGGCAGGGATGTGAGAGTGGAAGAAGATTTCAGAAACACATGTATTTTCAGCCTGCCCTTGGGACATCAGACATGCTCTCTGTTTGGGTGAGGGATGTCTCAAATGTCTAGGCTAGGTCCAGATGTATCCCTGATGCAAACAAGGAGAACGAGGGGGAAGGAAGGGCTCTGCATCGCACAGCATTTCCACTCTGGTCCCTGGGAATCCCAGCTCATCCAGGCTACAACCTCCTCAGCCTGGCCTCCTGACCCCACCCACGGCCAGGAGCCCACGCGCAAAAGCACTGCTTCTGGGCCCAGGGTCTGGCTCCCGAGGCTGGAGACAGGGCACCCCCGTTCAGATACCCATGCTCTGGACTGAGCCTCGCACCTGACCCACAGCCAGGTCAGCACCTCTCCCGTGCCAGGGTGCCCAGGGGCACCATTAGCACAAGGGTCTTTCATTTCACCTGCACCTTGGATGAAAGGACATGGTTCCCTGAAGCTTTATAGGTCTTTTGGCTAGTAAATGGACATGTTCTATGGGAGTTTGTTTGGGCTCTTCTATGTTTTTGTCCTCTGGTGGGACAGGACACTTTGAAAACTGCTTTTCCCCACTTTGTAGAAAAAAGGAAAGAGAGTCGATACTCTCACAATGCAGGAAAACACTCTTTAAAGCATAGGAAGTTCTGCCTCATGTGGGTGAAAGTGCACTGCACTTTCATGGCCTTATGTGTTATCTTGCCATAATAACAAGAAAACAAACCTTCCACATGAAACAAAGCAATAAAAACGCATCGGTTTCAAGCACTGGCTGGTAACTCCACACAGAGTATTGTTAGACCTGTCACGAGAAGAGGCAGCATAGCACTATTTTTGCAAGCTGTTTCTCTTGGCAGATGGCATTTCCATTTCCAGTGCAACTCAAAAGGCTGAAGTGACTGACACCACTCTTAACTTTAGTTAAACCCTACCATAGCTGCTGCAGCCAGTGCAGAGTTCTGCTTTCATGTTGCTGCTAGCACAGGGAGTTTCAGAAGAATTTTGGATTGGCTTGGATACAAGTCTAGCAGGGTGCTACAAATAGAAATAGCAGAAGAAGGTAGCAGAGTAAAAATATGCAGTGTTAGATCACGGGTAGAGAAGTGGCACAGACAGGAAGCCAATGAAAGGGATAAGCATGCTGCTGCTCTCTCCCGCTTGCTACAACTTTGACTACACTCCATCTACAAATCCCCGACAAAATTCCCACTTGCGCTAACCTTGCCCCACTCCTCCATATCAACACTGGTAGCCATTCTGGACAGAAAGGTAGCCGCGCTAGAAAGGAGAATGGCTGCTTTTAAACCTGCTCTTTACAAGCTGCCCCATGCATCGCATAACAGTTCACACAGTCACCACACGATAAAGCTTCATCTCACAACAGGTACAGTGGGGCTGAGCACAGAACCCTGCATTTCAACCTTTCCAACCTTTGGGGATCCGTGTTTGCACCCAGGCCCAGTGCACTCCTACGGTGACCCCCATCTGACAATGTGGGTGCCTGTAGCTGGGCGTTGTTGATGCACCCAACGACCCAGCTCCTTCTGCAAGGTGCAGACCGTGTCCAGTTCCTACCGACTCCCAAGGGATTCATCAGTCACATTAAGGAATCTGACTATGGGTTTAGGAGCCTAACTTTTGGCACTTGGGGTGGAAAACTTCAGCCAATAAGACTGCACAATCCTATTACCATGACAGCTCGGGAATGTGAGAACTCAGCAGTTTGGAATAAGGCACCACATTAAAAATAGATTAAACTGAAAACAGCCCTTACAGCCTACGGCGCCTAGGACAAGTGTCTGCCAGCTGAAATGCCTCGTAGGTAACTGTTCGGTAGTGAATCAGGTGCTGGCTGAAGGTGCCCACAGTTGCCTCAAGACACAGACAGATTTTTTTCCAGAGACACTGTATTATTTTTTTTTAGCACCATATGAAACTTGGCAGCTCCAACCCTAAGGGGATCCATGCAAACCTCCTGCTTGCTCTGGTTCCCATGGCACTCACATCCACTGAGTTTCACTTTGAATTTCAGCCTCACAAATCTCCAAACTCAGCCTAGAGTGATAAATTGTGCCAAGCCTGGGCTCCAGCTATGGAGAACGACTGTTTCCCTTTCTTCTAACACCACTGTATGAAACAATGGAGAAATCAAGTTGCCCTACTTGCCTACAGGAAAAATATGACCAGCATCCAGTGCAAGGTGTTGGGAGGACTTATTTCCTGGTCCGTTTGCAGCCTGAGGGTTAAACAAAGGGTGAGCTTGTTTCCCTGTCTGGCATCTTCCCGCTAGCCAGGGACAAAAGTCACTTGTCCCTCTGGTTCTCTGTCCAGCAATGACCAGATTGATTTGCTGACCTGCTGGTGGGCACTTCTGGCAGCCGATGGGGTTGCATTTCAGCAGCTCTGCGTTTTCTCCTCCGACAGCTCCCAGAGGACAGCAATGCTTTTATGCTTAATATATGCTGTCATTTTATATTATATCTTTTCTTTGGAAGCAACTTCATAAATGACCAAAACAAAACACAATCCCAAACCCCAAAATCCAAACACCAAAGCAAGCCGAGGAACGCTGCAGACATCACAAATTAGTGCTCCTTCAGCTGACACGGAGTCAAAAGAAGCCATAGCCCTGCCTGCTTTACAAGAGTGATCTGCCCTAGAGCAGTGGTTACTGGTCATTAACATTACTTCCCTGGATTTCTGCTTTTTCTCTTCTCCAGTCCCATGATGTGGTGAGGCCCTTGATAGAGGCTTTTGCTGCTGTATCAGCATTTGTGGCATAAAAAAAATTGTGACCATAGAGCAAATCTTTGGGCTCCGCAGCTGGCTTGCTTAAAGACAAAAATGACCAAGCATAACCCCAGTGCCCAACTGTCCTGCTCCTTCTCCTCGCTCCATCTTCCCAGGCCTGATTCATGCAGCAGTCACAGAGTGACAGCAAGAGTTACAGTCTTGCATAAAGAACCAACAAATGACTTGCTCAAAGCAGAGTGGATGTATTCACATGTAATGGCTCAATGCACTGGAATAATATTACAAGCACACTCCGTTCAATTTCACCTTCAGCCAGGTATAGTAACTCACTGAATACTGCAATACACTTGACAGATTAAGAAACCTTTTTTATTTTATTAGGTTTAATACGCTGCATATCTTTCTCTATTTCCCCTGCAGGATTGTTTGGGAATGCCTTACAGTAACATGATCAAGAAATTAACAGTATATACCAGGTATCTGATCAACTAACTCTGCCCCATGATAAAAAAAATTACGAAACTTCAAGAGGATTTCAGAGTAATTCTACTTCTATTGATACAGGTTGTTTGAAAACATCATTGACTAGGTTCTGGTGGTATAAATAAGAACAGGTAAACAATAGATGGGGATGTCTTCCCCCAAGCCCTGGGTTTTTCAGCGACATCCCCTACTCCCTACAGTCTACATACAATCTAGATGTTGCAAGAACCAGAAGGCATCTTTTTTCATAGACAACTTTAAAAATTTACACTAGGCTTTATAATCCTAAAATACCTCTGTGGCACAAAGCCACATATGCAATACGTGGGTGGAAAAGCTGTCAGCATAGCGGAAAAAATATTCTGCTGAAACTCAAAACTTTGCAGAAACAGCTGAGTCACTCTTTCTCAGTTAAGGTAGTCTGGACTTGTTACCCTCTTCTATGCCTCTGGATGGTGTCTGGCACTCACACCCACCCTCTGCCTGCCAGTGACTCCAGTACACCTCTAAACAAGAACTGCCTTGGAAGTATGAGGCCGACTTTGCTCACACTGGTCTATCTCGTCATCCGTGCACACGAACGGGGTGGCTGCTGACCCACTGGAGACTCGAAGCCCAGGGGTAGCTCCAGAGACGCAGGTCAGTTCACACTGGCCAATCCACACACATCAGCTCTGCTCTGGGACACACGACGACACTCGGCAATATGGCCAATTTAGGATTCAATCACAGTTCTCAAGGCAAACGACACTTTCCTGACCTCCTGAGAACAAACGCATTTTTATTAAAAAGCATCAGCACAGTGGAAGTTTGAAAACCTAGCCCAAGTGCACTAAGCTAAAGCAGTGAGGTGAAAAACTGAAAGAGGATCTCCTCATTTATCGTTCTTCTTTTCTTTTCCTTCTTTTCTTTTTTCTTTTTACGTTTCCTGATTCTTCAGTCAGCATTATTGTTTTGGCTGGGAAGAGGGAGCTGCCCACGAGCCATTTATTAGCACATAAAATTAATGAAATTGCAAGGGTCCAGAAGTCATAACTGCCAACAGATTACAGACTCTACTAATGCAGTCACATATGAAATCTATGAAGCTCATTTTAAAAGGAACTCTAGTAGAGCCTATACATTTGGAACCCCAGAAAATACAATTTGGCTTGAAAATCTTTGGGCCCTTTGACTTGCATTTTAATCAGAATGCAAGACTTTCCTGAAAACTTGTATTTGTATGTCCAAATCAGAAAAGTCTACATACAAGTAAACAACAGCTTAATTTGTATGTTCAACGATGTGCCAGATTTGCAGCATGTAATAATAATTTTCATATGAACTGCAGCAACAATATATACTAATTAGCTGCACTGTACACAGAGCCATGCAAATTCTATCACTGGGATTGCTTCTGGGGCAAGGTTGCCACTGTAAAATGGCAATGTCAGAAGGTAACTTCAGCGTTTTAAGCCTTATGATGACAAGCACACTCTGACACATCTTCCATGAAAGTTAATTTCCCATCTTTGTGTCACATGTTAATATGACAGCTGTGAGCCAGCTCAGCTTGCACCCATGCGTCCTGCTCCAGTGGGAGGATATACTCCATACGGTACATCATAAAAGCGTGCCCACAAGGTACGCATACCCCAAACGTGAATTGTTCCCTTACACTTTTCGCCCATCACACTGGAACTACGGGTGGGACAATTGTGATGGAAGAAAGGCAGGGAAGGATTCCCCTTATGTTTCAAAATTTTCTGAAACTTTTCTTCTTGTTCTCACATTTCACAAAACCCAGCAGGCCTCCAGCAAGAGCACTTTGCTTTTCACAGGAAATGACTCTGACTGGGGCAAAAAATATGCTTTTCTGAATAAACAGATTATGTTATATAGCATGAAAGCTAAAAAAAATAAAGTAGCCTCAGCACGCCTACACCCTGCCTGCCATCACCAAGCACACACATGCCCAGGCTTTGGCTGGATACCATTCCAAGCACTAGGCCCTCCAAGAGCAGATGTTAGACAGCTTCTTCTCTCTCGAGCCCTCTCTCTCCTTTTCCTGGATTCCTCTCCTTGACCATTTGCTCCCAATCTAGTTAAACTCAACAGAAGTTTTGTCACTGGCAGAACTGAATTCTGAATATCCTCACTTCCACACGCTAACTGCAGCGTTTTTTCGTCTATTCTTCCAAATACATCCTGCCTTGTCTCCAACAGCCTTGTTTACGCTTCCGCTCACTGGTGGTGCCCACAGCTGTGCCGTGACCTGTGCTGTAGCACCATGCTGATGAAGGGAAGCCTGCTCTCTCATTCCCCAAAGTTTTACGCACACAGCAGCGCTGGAGACAGCATTGCTAGACTCATGTTAGAGTCTTGCTGTGCTTGTTTGCTCAGCCCTGTTTCCTCAGCTCGTCCAGAGCACGGTGCCTGCTGCGGCGTGAATGGGCAGAGCTGGGACACCTGAGCTTTCAGCACCATCAGCTGCATGATTTGCAAGGGGAAGAGCAGAAGCACCACTGTGTAAGCTTTCTCTCTATCAGCAGCGCACCCAAGAAAGAAAGGCAAACACCACTTCCAGCGTTCTTCCAGAAAGCTCCCTCCTAGTCAACCCAATGAAAAGAAATCACCTCCTACTGGCTACTGAAAGGGGAAGAGGAAATTTCAGTCCATTAAATGAATACGTGAGAACTCTCAGCTTGCTGCTCATGAGCTCTTGCAGGGATAATCCAGGTCACTGAGGTAACGCTGAGGCATATCTCCAGCTACTGAGCAAAAGTCATGACAAACATCAGTCATGTCAAGAAACGTATGTCACTGTTTAAAATTCCAAGGAAATCACCCATATACGAATCAAGTGAAAAAAGCTACAGTTATATTACTGGTAGCCAAAAACCGAGATTTTCTATGTCACTGATAATCAAATCATAATCAAATTACAGAAGAAATTACATGAGTCAAATTAAAAATGTGAATGACATTCTTCACATAGTATATAATGACCTATATATTGTTACAGGTCTCATGAAAGATCCACTTGGAATTTGCCTTAGCAAAGACTGCCTTTAAATTGGTTTTATCACCTCAGATGATGTGATATTTGCAAATGTTATTGTTCACAATGCAAACATAAAGCAGTATACCTAGAGCTTTATTTATTTACATTACCTACATGTTCACTTAAAATCAGAACTTGATGCTTTCATGTGGTAATCATATATTGACTTTTTCAAATAAATGTTGCCAATAGAGTTATTATATACATTCCTTGCTTAGCAAGCCAAATAATACAGTGCTATTCTTAAAACTGCAGTCTGGGGAATCAAATCCTAGTTTTACTGCAGTCAAAAGCAACTCCCCCTTGCCTCCAGAAACAACTGGAATAAGACAATTCTGTAACCAATAATAAGATAGGTCAAGAAATTTTTGGTATGAAAACTCTGGCAATCCCACTCCTTTGATATTTAACATGAGTTCCAGTAAACACAGGAGGGCTGCTGACTGGAATGAAGCAAGCAACACTGGCACAGAGCCTTCCAAATTTTATATTATTTTATGAGAAGTCTAAATGCTAATTTGCACCATTACGAATCAACAACAGACACTCATTTCAGTCGACTCTGTCATCAGGGTTTTAACTGAACTGGCACGTCAATAAAAATGTGAAAATAACTTCTAAAACGTTAGAGAATATACTTTCCTAGTCCACCAAAGTCAACTTGGTTCCACCAAAGCAAATTAAAGCCTCATGTATAAATGACAACGAAAGTAAAATGTGTATGTGACAAGAGATGACTACAAACTTGTACACAAAAGCTAGAATACGTGACACTTAGTGACCAACAGCCCATTTGGCATTCAGCCCTGATCTCACAACTGTTAGTTCGGCTGTACTTACTGGCATTCGTTCACATCGTCTCCTCTCCCTGAAGAACTTCAGTACAAATCACTTGGTGGATCCAATACATATCAGCAGCCCAAGATTTATTTGGTTCTTGAGGCAGGTCCACAGCCAGATGCATTAGAAGCTGCAGAGGGAATACCCAGAGTGAGAAAATTGCAGTACAAAAGTTCCCCGGTATTCAAGAAAGTTCTGAAACATTTTGAGGTGTTTATTCGGCCAAGACTTTCGCTGACTCCAGTGGGATTTTGCCAGAGAAAGTGGTTTGAACGCCTTAAGTGGCATTAATACCTAAACATGGTTCTTTAAATGGAAATAACCAGAAATCACAAAACCCTGCTCGGAAAAGGCGCTGTGCTAATCCCTCTCTCCCGCCACCTGCTACTGACCCTCAGGGATGCTGCACTCAGAAAAGCACCCACTGCTGCCTGCTACAGAGCATCCTCACATTTCAACAGAGAAGTCAAGTCATCAGACTAATAAAGGAAGGGACAATGCCTAAAATTGGGGGAGGTCTTAAAACTCTCTGTCGACTAGGAACTGCTGTTGTGCTGCTGCACAGAGAATACAGTCAGTGCAGGTAACCAGAGCCAGCTTCCACCGCATGGGCCCAATCCTGTTCCCACTGGCAGAACTCCAACCTGCTTAATGGGAACAGCAACAAGCTTTCTATCTACTTAATATAAATGAAGATACACATCTCCTCTTTGACATATTTTGGGCTCAAAGCCATTGGCTGACACTTGTTTGGTTCTCTGCATGTATGTGACTCATGGGATAATATAATGCCTGATTTCCATTCTGCCAGACCTGTCTTTCTCCGTGGTTAACTATTAATTTCAGAGGCAAGATGCAATACTGCAGTAAAATAGGATGGTGTTAAACTAAGAAAATTGCACTTAAATACTTAAGAGTAAATGAATCGGATTCCCTTTTGTGAGGATTGCCTTCCAATTAAAGACGTATGTCCACATAGTCTTTAAGACATCAGCCCATTGCTCCTGCATACAGAGAGTTTGTGGATGTCTCTAGCAAAATACCTGGCAGGCAAGGAAGCGTAAACACACTGTCTTTACCCCACCAGGATGGCTTGAGGAGAAACCTGATAATGGAAATGACATAGAAACCCCTGTATTCCAAACAGTTGATTCTTGTTTCAAGATGCCTATATTCTTGCGAAGTGTTGTCTTGCCTTTAAAATGCAGTTACCTGAGACACGATAAAGCAAATCACACTGAAACGCAGACATTTCCTTGCAAGGTGTGTATGCAATTCACTTGTCTAAACATGGATTTCATTACAAGGGAAGAGACACCCAGAACCAGAGATGTCAAGGTATAAAAATATTATTTTTTACTTAACTTCTTACACCAAGAGAGGGCAGTGGCCCTGCTCCTCCATCCTTTACTCAGTCAGACTGAGTTGCCGTTCTTTTCACCACTGAATTGGGTCAAACCCAGCCCAATCAGTAAATTCAAATCACTAAGCGCAAAGCACTGAGAAGCACATGCTTTCTCCTAACACCAAAGCATCTTCCACTGCCCTCCTTCAGTCTGGAAATTCATGTGGAGCATTTCAAAAACTGTTCCTATCCTCCAATCCCCTGAAGCAGGTGGGTGAGGTAAGCTCCTCAGGGGCAATTCAGCCATCACAGCAGAAAAAAACAACGAAAAATAACCAAGAAATCTTGATATTCCCCCACCACCCCCAGCCTGCTGCAAGACTTTGCTATGGTCGTGAGCCATCTCTCAACTCTGTACACAGTTCTAGCAGACAACTACTCTGTTCCTCCCCAACATGTGATTACTCGCTCAGCCTCTCAGCCACTGCCCACTGCCATGTCTCATCCCCCTCTGTGTCCCCAGCCCTGCATCTAGGACTGGTGAGGGTGAAGAAGGAAGGTCTGCTCAGCCACACTGGTGTGGCAGGACGGGCAGAGGCTGCCAGCATCGCAGCAGTGCTGCGTATAAAAGGAACAGGCTTGGTGGGAAACTTTCAAAAAGCCACCCCGCGGTCGTGAAGACAAATGCCACTGAGTATATACACACCCACAGCACCCCGCCCGGCGTTGGAGCTGCTCAAGTCTTTCCCCAAGCCAGGATAAAGTCTTGGTGCGGGGTGCAGGTGTGCGGGGAGATGAGTGGGAATGCCACACGCAACACCAGCCCCTGCCTGCAGTCCTGACACACTCATCTCCCGCATCCGCGGTGCACTGCAGCAGCACAGCCTCTGCTTGCCATCCTCTCCCGCAGTAGCATGGACGGGCAGCTAATGATCCCCAGAGGTCCCTTCCAGCTCCAACTGTCCTGTGATATTTGGAGTAAACAATGCATAAAAATCCACTCCATCATGCAGCATTTATAACACGTGCCGAAATACTGCTGAAACACACAAGGCACGGGGTCACACATGAGGCGAGAGCACTGCAGTACTGCTCGTTTGACTCTGGGTTTAAGGCATACATCCCAGAACAGGCTGCTGTGAGAATTTTTTCATCTAGGCAGTAATTTAGGGACTTGTTGAAGGCTCAGCTGTGTGCTGGGGTAAGGGTTCAGGTTGAAAGGAAGAAAAACTGCAGAGCTGGAGCTGGGGAGGGCTGGGAGGGAGCAAAGCGCAGGCGGCAAAGAGCACAGAGAGGCTGTGAAGAGCGCCGTGCTGCGAGAACTTTTTTGTCTAGGCCACGGCTGGAGGCCTTGTTGAAGGCTCAGCCTAAAGTTAGGGTTAGGACTGGGGAACGCTGCTCGCTTCGGCACTGTGTTTAGGGCAAGTGTCTCTAAACACTTTTCTGCTATCAATAATTTACTCTTCATAATATTCCAGGGCATGCTGTGTTTATATAACTATTGAAACACCTATGTGGTAGATAGGTGATCTTAATTTTGAATCACAGAATGATTGATTCTTCTGCCACTGAAGACCTGTTTAATCTACAGTTCATTTAAATTCATGAAAAATCTGCTTCGTCTGAGGCCATAAATGATTTGCTGAAACCACACACATATGCGCACACACACACACACACACACACGCACACGGTGAATCACAGTCCAGAACGTAACTCAAACGGCCAGGGCTGTATTCCCATGCTCTAACCACTAGATTACAGTCCCTCCCACAGATACCCCGCAATAATCTTTGCTCAAACGATAACAGCATTTCCCCACTTTACACGTTGGACGGCATTACTCAGTAAGGCACATCATACCCGACGGGAGTACAACTCTGCAGGGCTGGGGGAGGAAGGAAGCACAAGTAAAAGTCATTATTTTGACCCGACACCACCAGAACTTAACTCTTCCCCTGGAAAATTACTGGCTCTGAATCCCGCAGTTTATACCTAGCTGGAAAATAAAATCCTTAATGACGACCTACACTCATCTTGTACCCATCCCGAACAGCAGGCACTAGCAGGCCCCCTGCCACGGTGGATCTCAGAGGAACAGCCTTACCGTTCCTCCGGGCTGGCGTGAACGCTGCCGGGAGGAGGCAAAGCCCCTCGGACCCCTCTGAGCTGCCCCCTGGGCCTG
>NW_009728662.1:0-254 GCF_000703405.1 Apaloderma vittatum
GTCCCCGTGGCCGCTCCAGGAGCACCCACGTGTGGTAGCGGGTGGGCAGCCCGCAGTGGGCGCGGAAGCGGGACAGCAGCCGGTTCTCCAGGTCGATGGTGGTGGTGCCGATCTCCTGGTCGGGTGGCACCAGGTCATAGTCCAGCAGCGTGACCCGCAGGTCCTTCTCCAGTGGGATGGTGCCCGTCACCTCAAACAGCCTGGTGGCAGTGGAGATCATCAGTCCCAGGGGTGTCATCAGTCCCGGGGACATG
>NW_009728662.1:327-613 GCF_000703405.1 Apaloderma vittatum
ACCAGGTGGCATAGGGAGCCACCAGCATAGGGGATGGGGCATCTGGTGGCACGAGGACCTGCTGGCATGGGGAATGGTGACCTGGTGGCATGGAAAGCCACCAGCATGGGGAATGGGGACCTGGTGGCATGGGGACATGCTGGCAGTGAAATCAAAGACCTGGAGGATCAGGAACCTTCTGGCATGGAGACCTGGTGACATGAGGACCTGGTGACTTGGGGACCTCGTGATACAGGGACCTGGTGGCATGGGGACCTGGTGATATGGGGACCTGGTGATATGGGGA
>NW_009728663.1:0-2460 GCF_000703405.1 Apaloderma vittatum
AGCACTGGTGCCCCGGCATCCCTCTGCCCCGGAACCTGCCAGCCCCTGCATGATCCCTGCCTGGCACCACTTCCCTGCATATCACGGCGTGTTCCCCTCCAAGGCAGCGACTCGCAGTGTCGTGGCCCTGAACCCTGGTCCTTCCTGCAGAGCTAGGCACCTTGGAGCCCTTCAGATGCCAGGCACATGTCTTAGTCACCTTGCTCAGCTCCTGCCAGGCTGGGGAACTCTGCGGTGCTGTTGGAAAAGGCAGCAGCTGCTTCCTTCCCTGGCTACTGGTACAGCCCTGCTGCAAGCACCATGGAATTTGGTCCTATCCACAGATTTGCCACCTCTGCTTCTGCTTGCTGCCCTGCTCCCACGCAAGGTAATGAGGCATTAAGGATGCTGAGAAAGCACAAAAAAGGGCCCTGGAGGGGAAGGTGCCCTGAGCTTAGACCCATCGTGTAGGTGGATGGGCCTGGGCTGTGTCCTAAGAGTTGTCTCAGACAGGAGCAGGGCATAGAGAGCCAGAGCTGTCCCGGCACAAATGCCACAGGATGGAGAGCAGTAGATGCTCCCAAGCAGGCTATGCAACTGTGGCAATCCCTGCCCTGAGTGCAGCCCCCCACTCTGTTCCAGTGCCCCACCAACACTCCCAGTTAAACCACAGGGAGACGGGACAGTTTGCAGGGTAGGGTCTCCAGCCAGCACCTGGCACCCATTGGAGCTCAAGGAGGAAGCAGAGGAAGTGTCTACTCCCAGTCCTGCTGTGATCTGCCCCCCCAGCTGCCATGTCCCTTCCCAGGGATGGCTCCTCGGAAATAAGCTGGCTCCGTCCTTTGCCGTCACGCTTCTCCTCCGGCTTCCTTTGAAAAATGAGGAGTTTGTCGCCGGCTTCTCATCACCGGCCACTCTGTGTGCGGGAGAGGGCGGCTGCAGTGGCCCCAGTCAGCAGCACAAATAAATGGCCCGAAACACGATACGCGGGAGCTTCCTGGGATAAAAGAATTTCTAAGGAGAGGTTTTATTTTCCCCTCAGAGCCCCAGTCTCTCATGGTCTGGTCCAAGCACAAAGGCTGTCCTGAATTTCCTGTCTCGCTTTCCCTCCTTGCAGCTGGCGAGCTGGGCAATGCTTTGGGGCACCCTCTCCCCTGTGCTGTGGGCGTGACATGTCACCTGGCCTCCCCAGGCTCATGGCATGCCCTGGGCCACCCGGCTCCCGTGCAGCCTCTCAGCCCTCAGTTGCAGTTCTGTGGGTGGTGACACACATTTGGTAACGAATCAAACTGGGACAGCAGCAGTCGTAGACTGAGCTCATCTCCCCCTTCTCTACCTGAGGGGGCTGCAGATGTCCCCTCCAGTTGTAGTGGGGTGACACCAGGCAGGAGAAGGGGCTGCCCAGCCCTGCCCCAGGACACTCTCTCTGGGTTGGGGGTCCTGGAGATCTGCAAAGGAGCCAGGGCCATGCAGCTGGGTCCCCACCATCCCCTCCTCGTCTCCATAAATCCGTGTTCGCTGGCACGGAAAGGGTCCTGGCCCCACCCGGTGTATCATTAACCCAGAACTGAGCCATTAATGGCCTGACTCTCCCAAGTCTCCATCGTTATAAATCAGCCTTCCCCATAACTTCCTTCTCCCCTGCTGCAGTTTAAGCCTGTGGCTTCCTGTCCTAATTAACCAGTGAGGTTAATTGGCCCCCAGCCTCTTTACAGTTTCAAGCCTCTCTGAGGGTGAGTTACTGCATCCGTTGATCATGCCTTGACCCTCGGACCCTTCCCCTTGCCACGAGTTCTCCCCCCACCAGCACCAGGGATGGGAAGCGCTGATGTGTCCACATTCACGGCACTGCTGAGGGCAGCTGCCTGCCTGTCCCAGCTCCTGAGAGATATTTTTGCCTCTTCAGTCTCTGCCTGCAGGCCTGGGGTGGGTACTCACCACCTACCTCACCACCCTACTCCTGTCTTCATCCCTGTTCCTGTTCTAATTCCCATCCCTATCCCTCTCCCATGCCCTTTCCTGTCCCCCCATCTCTATCCCTATCTCCATCCTCACCCCCATTCCCATTCCCATCCTTTTCCCTGTCCCCATTTCCATTTCTATCCCTATCCCTGTTGTCATCACCATTCCTGTCTACATTCCCATTCCTTTTCCTGTCCCAATTCCAATTCCTGCCCCTTTCCCTGTCCCCATTCCCCCCTTTCCCTCTTTGTCCCTGCTGCATGACGGTACCAGAGTCCCCAGGATGCTCCCCCCGGATGCCTTGGCACAGCCTGTGCCAGCTCGGCACTCTGGCCATCTGTCCCCCGCCTGCTTGCCTGTCGTCTCACGCCTCCTCCTCCTCCTCAGGCCTGGGGGTCCCCATCTTCTCATGGGTGCCAGGGTGTGTGTCTCCAGAGAGGAGGACAAGGCCAGCAGGGAGCTGGGCAATGCTGCTGGCTGAGGAGTGGGGAGATGCCTGGATCTGATTCAGTGGCCCCT
>NW_009728664.1:0-67261 GCF_000703405.1 Apaloderma vittatum
AGCCTCAACAATTCTGTGATTCTCTGTAATAGTTTGTATTTACTCTGAAGAGATGGCTCTTAATCTTCTGAATACCTGATCCCTTCAGTGTTTTGTATCACTAGGACCCTGAGCTACCAGTGGGCATACATGACCCAGTACATGCCTGATCTCCCTAGGGGAATTTTTATCCCTAAAGTAGCTCCTTGGTTCATGTCGGACATCTACCTGTGATGCAGTAGGAGTATCTTAAATTGTTGCTTTGGTGCAAGGGAACTGTAGCCCATCTTCCTGAAGAGGAGTGATGCGTGAGGTCCTGGTCGTGGGGCAGGATTTGCTGTTGCGGGAAACTTCTGCTAAAAATCCAAACTTCTTCACTCCTTCAGCGTTCTGAAATGTATTCATCAAACACCCCAAAATACGGAAAAGATGGATCTTTCCAAACACCAGACAAAAATCCAGTACTGTCCTTTTACAATTATCAGCAGTGATAATTCAAATTTAGTTTGGCAATTGAGTGAGTTCAAGGTATAATGATGGCACAATCTGACCCATAAAAGCAGTCCAGTCTGCACGTAAGTAAATTAATTTTGAGTGGAGAAAAATATTGCTGTTACAAAAGTAGAAGATGTTTTCATTTTCTTGGTTTTGATGAGGTATTTCAGTAAGAAATATTCAAGGGTTAAGGCTTATATCAAATTCTGATCCTGCAGAAAATGTTTTCTCCTCAAATTCAATTTCTACCCTTCTTTTCCTGAGCGGAACAACCTCAGGCCTTTCATGGCAGAGGAGTAACATTTATTAAGCTTCAGCAGCAGGAACAGATTAGCTTAGCAAAAATGTCACAGGGTGCCTCACTTGCAGGCATATATATAGAGTAACCAGTCAGAGACAATCACTTGAATTCCAAAACAAGCAACTTTTTGATCAATGCCAACACACACTCAGAAAATTAAATTGCTAAAAGTCAGGCTTGGTCATTCATTTTCTAGAGAGCATGACGGAGTAGGAAAAGCTCAAAGGAGACAAAGTCTCTGGACTTGGAAGACCCACTCCCCACCGCACTCCTGGTTTCCTGCTAAATCCCCTCCGTGCCAGCCCCGAGAGGCATGTCAGCCTGGGCTGGGACAATCTAATTACACATCCCAGAGACTTTGCCAGGGGTGCTGTGCACTTCACTGAAGGGAAGCTCGAGGCTGGACGCAAGCAGTCTTCTCTCCTCTGATCCTGACAGAGGCCAAAGGGACCCCATGAAACACAACAATTTTCCTGCCATGACTAGAAGACTTTCTAAGCTTTTAATCTCAGGAACTTCCCTGTGGAAGGGAAGGAGCAGAAATTTCCTGAAGGGACAGCAAAGGCTTTTAAGATCTGGTAAAGTGATAGTCTTGAGGATGGAGATGTTGCCACCCTGCTGCAGTCCAGTGGCCCGCCCTGCTTCTCAGTGTTCTTCTCCCTCTTCATGGGATGAGGGTGTGTGAGTGTGGTGCTCGGCATGGGCCTCCCTTACTTGCTGCGCTGCTGCTGTGGTGAGGACAGTTGTTTGTTTCCTTGGTGTCATATAAAGTGGGTCAGTATCCATTTGCTTCAGTGGGACAGAGGAAAGGGATAATGGATGTGCTATTGCAAGATGTGAATATTTATACAAAATAGAGATGCATGAATGAGTTATTTCAAGGGAGTGGAGTCAAGGCATGTAACCTCCTCTGTGTATCCACTCATACTCTGTCGTGAGATTGGAGATGTTGGCTTTTCACTCAGTGTTAGCTGAGGTACCTCGGTATACTGTTGCGCTCAGAGTACAGACGTGTTCAGTCTCCTAACTTAATGCTTTGCAACACACCAGGCCCCTGGGAGCCTACGCAATACTTCTTGGGAAGCTGTAAAAGGTGATGGAGACAAGCAAGTTTGTATATACCTGCAGTGATCTGTGTGGGTGATGTTTCTAGAAGAGGCTTTTTACAGGAGCCCACAAAACAGCAATGACTGGCCACTGCTGATGTCGTTCACAGTCTTCAGTACCTAAATGATTCCTGGAGGTATCAGCCTTCCTCAGTGCAGAGTCACCATTTGTGAAAACCATATTTAAACATCTAGCTCATTTTAGTTAAACACCTAACTCGTTTCAGTTCTACTAGCATGCAGTACGGCCACCATGGTGGGGCATGGGAAAATCCAGTGTTTCCCACTTCTCTGTCAAATAAAGCAGCTCCTTGCTAATTTGCTTTATCCCAAGGTTTGAACTTAGCTCTTACCTCCAGTCTGTGTCCTTTCACAAGTCCTTTCTCAATGTTGTTGGGTAGGGATTTCTTGCTTTTCGTGCCTCTCTTCGCACTTTGCACAACATGACCAGGCCAGGGCACTGATCCTGACCCCTTCCCACCTCTGGGCAGTGCCCCAGGCTGTAAAACCAGTCTCCCTGTGATCATGGGCTGACAAAGGCAGAGAAAACAACTGGTTTGTGATTCCTGTTGAGTTTTAGCACTCAGCACTGCTTGAATGAATGGAATCATGTGTGTGCCCAGAACAGAGCCACTTTACTGAGGGGATCCCAGCAGCCTGCGAATTTACAGCTCTTTCAAGCCAGGCGGCAGCTGAAGAGGCATGGGAAAGCTCTGCCTTTTGGACAGCTCTGTCAGATGTCTTCTGGAGATCTGGCTCTGTTTGTTGTGTTTGTGTCTTATGAGGAGTACGTGACAGAACAGAGATTGATATTAAAGTGTCCTATCCATTTCCCAGTTGTTTTTTAAAGATAAAAAACTTAAAAGGAAACTTATTTTGGAGTGAAACTAATTGTTGTGGGAGGGATAAAGGGAATTGTTTATAAAGCCTGGGTCATTGGCTCACAAGAGAAGAGAAAATAACATTTATGTAATAGATTGCATAGGTCACACTGTTCAAATTTCAGTTCGTGACTGTTTAGAGGAAAATTTTCTCAGCAAACAATTTGCAGAAGAATGCCTGTATACTGGGATTTGTTTAGTTAAGAAATAATGAGAGATCTTCTTGCAAGAAGAATGAAAGATCCTAAATGAAGAAATAATGTCAGGTCAGAACATCAGCTGCTTAACTAATTATCTTAATAGATTTGGCTCTCTCAAGAGTAGAATGGATTCTGCATTCTGGTAGATTTTTTGGTGTTTGTTTGGTTTTTTTAATTCCATATTTGTGGACTGGTAATTTTAATCTGATTTTTCTGATCCTGTGTTGTCTTGATACCCCAAACCTTCTATGGAGTATTTTCATATACAACAAAAAGCCAAGCCCTGCCAACATTAAACCATAAGATGCAGTTTTAGATTTATGCCATTTGGGACAGTGGAAGCCTAAGAGGCTTTGCTGATTTTTGCTGGATAAATTTACATTTTGACCTTTCTCTGATATGAAACTGATAAATATAGCAAAATGGGTTTTCACATCTTCAGGGTAGATAATTTTCTGTTTGAAATGCTGTTCTGAGGCATGTTCCTTTTGTTTTATGAACTTTCCTGCAGCTAGAAAGGAAAATAGAAACCTCCCAGTCCCAACTGGTTTGGACAAGCAAACCATGAGGGTCTGCAGATGTTTAAAGTGGTTATAAGAAAATGCCAACATATATGACCTCCTTTTTCTCTTTGGGAAAGTTAGGGAATGATGCCCTGCCTTTGAACTGCTTTTTCCATTGAAAGAAAAATTCATTTCTTCCAAAAGGAAAATTGCTGAGGAAAAAGCAGCATCAAAAGACGGAAATTTCCACCATAGAGAGTGACAGAATCTGGGCTGTAGTGGCTCTGAGTGCAGCTGTCACCAAGGATGGTTACAGGGGGGTTTAGGGCCATGGTGACATGTTTAGACTCTGAACACAGAGGCAGCTTCACAGACTCTTGCTGAGGCCTCCTTAATTCACTCGATACCACAGGCCTCCCAAGAAGTGTGGGCTTTCTTATTTTGTGCAGGTCACTGTGTCCCCCATTTTCAAATAGGAGTAAAATGTCTCGCTTTCTCCTAGCTTTTGCTATCTCTTCTGGTCTGTCAAGACAGACTATCTGTTTTTATGTGTATGCAGAGTGCCCAGCATAGCTCGACGTCTTTCATGATGTGCCCATCTGCAGTGAGGCAGAGCCTGAAGTTGAATGAAAATTCACACATGGAGCCAAAAGAAGATAATTATCCTTCTGCAATGAGTGGAACTTCTATCCCAGTAGAAAAGCCAGAAAACTGAGACTGACTCTTATAAGCCCTATTTCCTGTTTTAGGCTCAGAAAGAAGCCATGTTCTATCTTATTTCCCTATCTATATTAGATTTGTATGTCTCAGCATCCATATGTGTTTTAAGTGAAGCATAGTGATCTGCCACATTTTTGAAAGACATTGTTTTGTTCTTCTTCTTGCCAAGGCTTCTAGATGGCATAAAAGCATACCTTGTCCAAAGTAGCACAGCTAGCACCCCTAGAAGAAGACATTTGAAATTCTATTTGCACATATGGCTACATTTATAGGATTATGTTGGCTACATTTATAGGATTATGTTTCTGAGAAGTCCTCCTATAATTTTTGAAATTATAGGAAGCTAGAGCATAAGGAAAATACACAGCTTTGTCTTTCTCTGATAGTCTTTTATAACCTGGCATTTAAAAGGCATGTGATCCTCAGAAAAGCCATGTAAAATAAATACGTCACTCAGAAAGGTCTGTATCGCTTGACTGGTTTGCTACAGGATAGCTTCGTATGATTCCCAGGATAAAATAAATGTCATGGGCTTCCTCTTGCCATGTCATTATGTGGTATCATACTTATCCCTGTGACATTATGACCATGGCAAGATGTCATGGGCAGTACAAAGACAAAAATAGCAGTTGTCATTAACACATCACAGCTTCAGGACCCCTCAGCTATGCTTTGCTTTTTACCAGCCAGATAGGTGTGTTAAAGCTAAACTCCTCTGCATGTATGACACAAGTCCCATTAAACAGATCGTGAATGCTCTTCAAACTGGTTGGTTAACAACAAACATTAAGATGGTAAGTGGCCAGGTGACGTCAGAAGAGCAAAACAAGAAGCAGCAGTGAAACACAGCGGAGTGGGATCAAAAGAGGAGAGCAGTGCACCTAGTACTGCAGCACAGAGATCCTCGAATTAAGAGAGCATTAATCAGGCAGTGATTGACTTTTAAGGAGAGGCTGGATACTGCGGATAAAGGCTCATTATTATCATGCAGATAAACTGGTGTCCTGCCACCTGTCTGGAGAAGTGGTTTGCATTTGCCTAAACAAAGGAGATAAGGTAACAAGAAGCTCTGGGAGGCTGGAAGCCATTCTCCAGCTTCAGGTGAGGGCATAGTGCTTGCAGGAGCAACCACAGCCAGCACAGGTGGGGAAGGGGAATGGCTCACAATAGGACCACTTTTTTGGTTTTTTTTCTGGCAAATTGGTGAAGGGAGCATAGGGGGATAGATCTTTGCTTTTGATAAAACTGAAGTTCTTGACTCAAGTAAGACTGCATTACTATCTACCAGGTGAAGATCTCAGCTCATCTGTATGAATGGAGAGGGCTTATGGCAGCTGCTCTATTTTGCATGAAGTAGTGTAATTCTAAGGGGGGACTGGATGCGGCATATGATCATCAGTGGCGTAAGACTGTGCATTATTTTTGTTCTAGTGTGACTATTAGAAATTGGTGTTGCCCATGAAGTAGCTCTTTCTTTCAGTACCTTGGATTTTTTTGTGAAAAAAAAATAATGCTGTAAATCCTGGTAGTATCAGGAAAAAAAAAAGTAATGGCAGAAGAAACCCCACTCCTAAAACCAGAATCAACCAGTACATAATTAAAATACTAGACAAAAGAGAGAAAAGAGAAAACAAAAGAGAACAGAATTCTGAAGAGTGGTATCAGTTTTGTTGCCTCCATAATTTGAACTTAGCAACTGGGAAATGGTATCAAACAAATGACCTTTTGGCCTGGTTTATCTTTTCCTACAGCACCCACTGCCAGTAAGCAGAAGGTATATGTCGCCACTGGGGTGTTGAAGGGACTCTGTCTGAGGAGTCACATTTGCTTCCAGGCAAATGATGGGTGCATATGGAAATAATTACCTCTGATTCCTCAGGGCACTGGAAAAAATTCTTCTGACTCCAGCAAATCTCTTTGCAGGCCATGTTGATGTCTGCTAGTTAGTTGCCTCAGTTTACCTCAGGTTTGAGACTATATTCACCGATGCTGTCTAACAGAGAGACTAGTCATACTCACTGTGTGAGCTGTGAAGGCTAATGCAAACTCAGCATGAAGTGATTTGCCTGTTGCCTCTTCCACGCACATGGTCCAGGGAGAAACAGGCTTTGATTCTTCCTTTGTCCAAAGCTTTATAACACCAGCTAAATCCAGAAAGCATTTATCCCTAAAATAAATAATGCTAAAAAAAAAAAAAAAGTGCAGTCAAGAAGAACCAAATGCTTGTACAATCTGCAGTGCTGTGTCTGGAGGTGGGTGTCTGGGTACCTGCACCCATCAGAGCCTGACACTGTCCACAGGCACTTGTGCCACCAGGCAGGTACAGGAGACCACATCTCTACAACCTCACACAGGTTGTAGTCTGTCCAGGGTCAAGGGGAATAGCTCCTGCCACAGTCCTCAATTCTGAAAATTCAGTTTCCGTACAGTTTGTGATGGTCCCTGAGTTGCCGGGCAGTCTCCGCAGCTGGGGTGTGGATGCGAGTGGGGTCCATCAGGGTACAGCTACATTTATAACAGCAGATGGAGGACTTTTACATTTGGCCTGAAAGTGTGCTTTTAGCTAAAAATCTGTCTTTTTGTTATTTTGAACCATGAAGATGAAGAAGTAGGAAAAAGCAACGCCTTCTTTTTCCAGAATAGATTCAGATTTTGTCTTCAAGGACCATCAGCCTGTTTCACCTATCACGTTGGTAAGACTGATTCCCTAAAAGCTATATCAAGAACGCACAGGCTGGCCTCCTCATTGTCATTTGACATCAATCCAGAGAGGAGGAGATGATCTGCACTCTATGCCTCATCAAAACATGATAGCTTTTCCCTTCAGTGCATTTCCAGAGCTGTGGCTTTCTCTGAGGGTGATTGCATGTGGCGCGTGGGGCTGCAAGGCCCCAAGGAGCGGTAAGTCAGCGAGAGGGATGGGATGCCCATTGCTCAGCTCTGCTGAGTCAAATATTCGAATAAAAAAATAAAGGCATCTGCTGAGAAAATCACATTTAATTAGAAGGGAATAAAATGAACATGCTGAATAAAAGGAGATCAGAGCTGTTGCAGAAAGGAAGTTGAATTAATCCATCTGGGAATTCTCTGAATAATGATTATTATTAATAACACTGAGCACTTATGTAGCATTTTTTGGGTCAAGTTCATTGCTGTGAATCATCACAACAAATGTGGAATGTAGGTTATTCTTCAGCACCCAAATGTCATGTCTAATTTATATTAGTTTAGTTATCACTATCATATGATATGTGGATGAGTTCTGTCTTAGTTACTGAAGGGTTTTTTCCCCCTCTCCTGCAAATAGGAATCTTGTCACTTGTCCATCTCCATAGTCTGTGTCCTGGCATATTAAGTATGGAATAAAATATGCAGAACATAATACGGAATAACTATTTTCTTCTCCAGTGTAATTTTAAACTGTGTTCATTTATGCAGAAGGGAATTTCAGACAAATCTTTTCTACTTCGGTTTCAACAGACATCCTCTTTTCTACTTCAAGCCCCAGGACTCTGCATGGAATGTAACAGCACCCTCTGTGGTCTTGAAAGTCTGAACATGAACCCACCAGCAGCTAGACTGTGGACCAGACAAGCCTGTGGGAGCTCAGACACCGAAGTCAGTAAACATAGAGCATCACCCTATAAAAAACATTAACCACATAACTCTGCTTCCCTTCCTGAGTTTTTCAGATCTGGCAACGTCAGCAGATCCTTAATCATTAGCAGCCAGGATCATCTGCTGGGCATCGTGCTTTCTGCAACAACTTCAGTAGTTCAATTCCCTTCTCCAGTCCCGCACTGAGGGTTTGCAGCCTCAGCTGCTGATCTATCTCCTTCATACACATTATTTACAGGTCATTTTCTTAATTCAGCTATGGCTGAAAATTAATACCTGTCAAAGCAAGGGTTTAAATTATGATAGTTTTCCACGCAAACTGTAGAGGTTTATAATCTGACCAAGAGAACTTGTTCTGAAGCAGGTCTTGCCCTGTATAGAGAAGTTGTTTGTGTAAATACGTGAGCAGTTACCAGGTTTGAAAAACAGTTGTAAATCAGCTCTTAATAAAACTTCTCTTCATGCTACAAATAACATCACCAGGAACATTCCTGGAATAAAGGCATATTTTTTTGGAGTCAGTGGCGCTTGAGAGCTTGGAATGTTTGGGAAAGGTGATTTAGTAGCTGGTACCTTTTACATTATCATTTTTTTAAATACTTTTTTTCTTATTTCTGTTATTAAATGTAAGTCAAGGCAGAAAATCCCTGAAAACTCGTGAACAAACTCAATACTGATTGTTTTTAAGCTTTCCTGAGCTGATAGAGCGTCATGTTGCTTTCAGCTGCTTGGTTCCCTTGGAACCGTCTGTGCAATGGGTGCTGAATTCAGGCAGCGGTGACAGACTGCAGCTGTCAAAAGGGATGGGCTTGCTTTTCGGGCAGCTCTGGTCATTCTTGTTGATGGTGTGTGACCAGCCAGCTTGGAGAGACAACGCAGCCCCTCACCCTAAAGATGAGTTAGTGCAAAGGGTATTCATTTACTCGCCAATGCTTCTGAGTGGTTTTTCCTTATATGAGAAACTGCTCAAAACCAGGAGGAAAATCAGATTTGAAAGAGATGTCCTATGGCTGCTGCAGTTTTCTTTGACGTAAAGGAGAAAATGGGTTTTGGGGAGGGGTCCTTCATGCTTTAATGTGTTTGTAACCTTCATTTCCATATTCACTTCAACCCTGAAGAGATGGCCTTGGCAGAAGCTGAGCTGTGACCTTGAGCTCCTCTCCCGTGTGCCCTCCCGACCCCTGGGAGGCCCGTTCGGGTTTCTGTCTCCAGAGAGGGAGGCTGACCCTCCAAGTGGCTGGGGCCCCAGGGTTGTTGTGGCAGCATGCCCTGCATGTGCTGCTGCTAACCGGGAGTGAGGAGGCAGCAATGCCTGCTGGCTTCTCAGTTGTCCCATGCAGTGGATGTCTACCCAGATTGAGCAAGTGACCTCAAAGGTATTCTCTGCCCAAGAATTATTGTTTTCAGAACAACATTTTGGTACTCAGGCTAAGCTAAATTGCATTCATGTGAACACATACAATCACATCCACCCCAGCACAACGTATTTTTCTTCAAATTTTCTAAAGTCTTATTTTGTACGAATCCACTGTTTTCCAGAATGCGGTTGGATTTTCTGTACAAGTTTGTATGGATATGCCAGTTTTGGATGGTTTGTTCATTATTATTGTTATTATTATTATTATTATTATTATTACTACTACTACTACTACTTCTTAATTTTGCATTATTTCCGACTAGAATGGACTGGATGATAGCCCCCTGCTGAAACACCTGCATGCAGCAGCATCTGCCCTCTCCCCGTCAGTAAATTCAGATGCTGGGAGCCACGTCCCATGTTACAGCAGTTGTCCCCGCTCAGCCAAACAGGCTGGGGCTGTTCAGCCCCTCCAGGCACAGGTACTTACTTCAGGGTAAGATGGCTTGGCATCTGGAGGTGCCATCTTTCTTCACTGATGAGAAGATTCTAGATAATTTAGATATATTAAACACCACATTTTTAGTTTGGTAAAAATCAGGTGAGAGGAATCATGCCTCAGATATTTGGTGGCTTTGTAAGTAAGGCTTCAGGGATCATAGGTGTTAGGAATACACCTCTTCTCCCATATGACAAATGAAACTGCAGTATTATTGATACCCCTCAAGGTCCAGACAGTTGAACCTGTTCAGGTTCAGGTGCTGGGCAGAGAATGTATTTCGCCACATTTTAGACAGCAGCCAGGACAGTGGAAATACCAAATGGGACTTCATCTTGGTAAGTTAGAACTCTCTTAAAGGGAATGTTGATTTTAGAGCATCCCTCAAATTTATGGTGGATCAGTTTTCTGTTTGCGCAGTAAATATCATTTCGGAGAAGACTTTTTTTGCTCAGAAATGGTAAATTTTAATTCTAAAAGTGCTTGGCTCCATCTTCTATGGTATCTTAACAACACAATTCCTACACAAAATAACAATTACTGAAATAAGCTTCTGGTGCTTTTTCCCATGCCATTCTTATGGACTAGGACTACTGCGCACGGAAGGGCCGGTGATGCTGGTAGGTGACCTTGCAGGTACCATAGAGTCCAATGCCTCAGCTAGGCAACTGCTTGCTAAATTTGAATTTTTATTCTTCCTGGGCACTCTCCTTGAATGCAGCTGTTGGTCAGAAAGATAAGATTATTATGAAAATGATCAGTTCTTCAAATGCAGCTGAAAACACAATTTGGAGACCTTTGTTCCTATTGCAGGTGATGAGGCATGAGATAAAAAACAACACAGATGCTGAGTCTGTAATTTCTTCATTCAGGTCCATTCCTCCATCCCCATAAAGCCTCAGTAACTCCAGATGTGCACCATCAGTACTTTAAAAATTTAGGAAAAAGGATAAACCCGGAGATACCTCCCACTTCACTTTCCCCCTGTCATTTTTCAAAGGAGGATCAGATTACAACAATTTTGCTTTAGTGAGGCAGGGAGAAAAGCCTGCTTCAAAAGATGCCCTGAATCCGTTTATGCCCTACGCTAGGTGATCCTGCTCTGACAGGGGTGTTGGACTAGAAGATCTTTCGAGGTTCCTTCCAACCCCTGACATTCTGTGATTCTGTGAAATTTGCAAGTAGTTGCTGCTTCTAGACAGGGACTGTGTACATACGTGTCTCTGCATGTGTCAGTGTGCCTACACGCATGAGGTGTGTGTATTCGCAGGAGGTGTGTGTTGAATTGTAGCTTTGTCTAAGCACTGCCTAAGGTGCCAGGAAAGTGAAGGGTGAAGTGGATTCATGCCGTCATCTGTCAGGGATTTCTCATGCTGAGGATCTTGACCTGCGTGTATGATCAGCATCGCCTGTTTCAAGGTGATGACGAATCTGTTTCTACCAAGATATCTAAAGATGAGAGCATCTAACTTTCTAACTATTGCTGGTATTTTGAGTAAATTTCACTGCTGATTTTGAACTGAATTTGCAAGTAGCTTTGATCCCCTAAAGTTTTTAAAACAAACAAAAATATATTGCTTTTATTCAGCTCCATCCTTGACTTTATTCACAGATACTGAACTGATTAATTTTTGGATGAGAACTTACTGAAATTCAGTGTCTTAGTTTTCATGGGAATGCCAGAGATGGAGCCACCTCAACTACAGAGAGACTGTTCAGAGGATTTACCTCTCTAGTTCAAATGGCCCATAAAGAAGGGAAATTATGAATTTCTGGAGGCTTGTAACTGGCAATAAAAGCATTGATCTGCTTGTCAAATTTAATCCCTTCTCCAAAGACTTGAGGAATTAGAGTGTTTCAGTAAAACAGTCAGAAGTTACTGTTGAGTTCTGTTTTACCATTTTTTCCCCAAATATCATTCTTGCAAGTACTGGAATTGTTCTGTGACTCCTAGACAAATACAAAGGGCAGTTTGCAGCAGACAGCATAGAAAATTTCAGCATACACTGTTCACACTTGAATAGGTTATAAGAACACTGGACACTGGGTCTTCAGATAGAAAGGCTCAAGGAAAATTACCACTGTATCTGGCATCCACATGTAGTGTATGCACTTTTTAGGGTTTTAACATCCAAGATTGGTCCTGTATAATGCTGAAAATTAAGAGGGGATAGATATGGTACATTCTGGAAAAGTTTTGCAGGTGAGTTTTCCACTCCAGAGGTTCTCTGAGGAGCCACTGAAGGGACACCAAAGGCATGCAGCCTGCCACAGGAGTTTTACCTGACAATTCACGATGCTTTCATCACCTGCCTCTACAAGCTGGTGCCAAAAGAATGACTTTTGAGTAGCCTGAATCTCCATCCAACGAAGCAGTCTTGCCTGCCAGCCAGCCAGTCAATAGGTTAGCACGACCTTCTGCTTCTAGGGCAGCTTGCTGGGAAAAACACAAACAGCTTTCCTTCCCCTGGATTCAGAGGTGACAAGGGACAACATATTCAAAGCAAACAAGGCTCTGAAGCGCCCTTGTTTGAAATTCCTCCCTAAATCATTGCATCGTTATTATTATCCACAGTGTTCTAGCATCACTAAGCCATCTTACAGGAAGCCAATATCTCCGTTTTGTGGACACAGAGCCATGCACCCTGTGGTTACCCCCTGCAGGGACTTGGATGCTGGCAGTCACCCGGAGCCCCTCGCAGGCTCTACCCGTGATGCTGGGCAAGGGACTGCACTGCGTATGTGAAACAGGCATGCTCACCGGCTTTTTCTGCTCTCCAACTTTCCCTGCTGTCTCTGAGCAGGCCACAGGTCCCGGTAGGACCTTCTCCTGCCGGCTGGGGACAGTGCCTGGGCCAGGCGATGGCTTCCAATGCTACCGAGGCGGGACGTGGCTCTCCCAAGCAGCTGCAGCTCCCTTCCATTTTGCTCCTGCCAGCCTGCCTGCCTTTCAGCCACCACTGGAGAGGTGGAGCAGATGGGTGACCAGGTGCGTTTGTGTTTTCATCTCTCTCTAAAAGGAACACACAGGCCTTCAAATATTCTAAGCAAATGGCTGCAAATGAGGTGTGAAGCCCCCAGCCAGGATATATGCCTCATTCTGCTGTTTGTACTTCTCTCTCCTTCCTTGTCCCCCTCTTGCAACCCCCTCCCTTTTTTCTTTTTTTTTTTTTAAATTTTCCGGTAGGCATCAATTAGGTGAGGGCTTTTCATTTTAAACACTGGGATTTTTACTCTGCCTGCTAAGGCTGTCAGGTCTAGTTTGCTGCTGAACAGTTCATGCTTTGGTGCTGGACAATGCATGAATGTTTAAATTGCTTGAAATGTCTAATTGAATTATCCTCAAATTACAAATCAAAATAGGAAAGGCTGTCTCTGGCTCACAGGCTCGTTCACTGGGATGTGTCTGCCATACTGCAGCTTTTCTTTATATTTTCTGTTCTGCTTCCGACTACAACTATGTTAAATGAAACCTTAAATACTGAAAGCATTTCTGTTTGCGTGTGTGGGGGGAAACGATGCTGAACGTAAAGGGAAATTTATTCACGTTCCGGCCCCGAGTTCTTTTTGTACTGGACAAAAAAAATGTGTTCATGAAATTTGTATCAATGCATAGGAAAGCAAAACAGCCAGCTGTTATTTACAAAGAAACTTCCTTTCTCTTTCAGCCACACTGATATATAATATAAAACACTTTCAGGCAGATCTATATAAATACCATTTAACTGTTTTTTTTATACGAAAGCTCACAGATTAAGGAAACCAAGTCTGAAAGAAGATTTGGTGTATCTAGCCAGCACTCATGATAAAATCAGCTTCTTGAAGCTTTGTCATTTATACAGTAAGGTAGAAATTAAAGCCCGTAAGATTTTCTTTCGCAAGTTATTAAGGAAGGCAGAGATGGGTCTCTATGTATCACATTCACCCTGCCCAGCCCCCTTCCCAGCAGCACCAGAGGCTGATCAGAAACTCTAGTCAGTGCAATAATGCTTAATTCATGGGTATAATATATTTATGGCATTTTATAACATATAATAAAAGGGGGTTGACCACCTACCCCCATTTTGCTGCTATACCTTAACTTGTTCAGTGACTGTCTGTACTGGGAGCACAAAGCTAATCCCCATGGTTACACCAAACTGGGTCTCAGTGCAAGACAGGAGCAGCAGCACAAATGTTTAAATGTGGCAGTGAGTGCTTTTGTTTTAACTAGAACCAAAAATAAGACAATTCAGACCATGCTAGGAATCTTGGTATTAATATTCCCAGTATTTTTTCCTGAATAAAAAAACCTAATTAAATTCAGACCACTTTCAAGGGCAACTTCTCTGTTAGCCTGCAATTAGACAATTGTTTCTGTGCTATAAAAACAGTTGAAGACATTGTAGTTATGAAAGAAACTTAAGAAAATGGCTTAGCTAAAATCTTTATTAAATGGAAGATCAGCTCTGAAGGGATATTTTTGATATAAAAGAAATATATATTAAGAATGGTAACTCTTCAGTAACTGATGACTCATACGTACTAAAACATCAGGTTTTAAACATCTGATTGTTTTGGGGGCAAAGATTACACCTGCGTGGATCAAGCATGCCCACATGAGAGCATCTTTCAGAAATGGAGAAAGCTGTAATTTGAAGCTAATTGTACCTGACATCTATTAAACTGATGTAGACATTGGCAATGCACGTGTCCAGAAGAAGCCAGTGAAGTGCATTGATAATGACTGTATATTAGCAGAATCACAGAATACACTGCATCTTACTCATTACAAATCTCTCGCTTCCTCTCCAAATAATACTAAACCCCAATAATCTAATTTCTCTCTTGATATCGTAACACTGGTTCCTAGTGACGGAGCAGTGGAGGAAGAGCACATCAGGCAACACCAGGCTCTTCAGCATGGCACGTTTCTGTGTCTCATTCTATTCAGCAATGTTTTCAGCTATGCTCAAGACACAGAATCATAGAATCGTTTATGTCGGAAAAGACCTTTAAGATCATCGAGCCCAACCATTAACATAGCAACGCCAGTTCCACCTCTAAATCATGTCCCTAAGCACCACCTCAAAACATAACCCTGGTTTTAGGTTTGGAGCTCTTCTGCTGTGCTCTAATCTAACCAGATTTGCACCCAATACTCCCAGTGTTCACTGAAAAGCACCAGTACTTGGGCCATTTTTTAATATGCATATGCACAGATTTCTGTCACCATATCACCATGAAGAAAGCATGACAAGAGCTCAGCCAAATGGTAGTGAACTCTGGGCTGATATTTTTATTTAGTAGGACTTGAGGGACCTCACCTGAACTTCACCAGGGCTGTGCCCTACCTTTTTCTGATGATTGGTTTCCCAGCAGCTCCTTCCCAGTCACAGCAGTCTCCTCTTCAAAGTGATGTCCTTCTTCCTCTGCCGCAGATTGGAGGTACAGATGTTGACCCAGCAGCTTTGATACCTGAAGCAGGGGACTATGCCTTCGAGAGGCATTTTCTTTCTCAGTGGTCACACGGAACTTTTAACGTGGAAGTTTTCTTTTGCAAAACATGCCTGATATTTATGTCTGCTGGATATCACAGTATATGACATAATGGGTTTTGCTGTAATTCATTAAATTGCCACTGCTTCGGAGGACCTGGGATCTGGGTTAGATCCTCTGGCTGGGATTCACCCCTCACAGTTTTATGCCTTTACCAGATGACGGTGAAGAACACAGGCTGTGTGAGGTCCTCCGAAGCCAAGGGGCCATCACAGCCTGAACCTCCTTCACAGTGAGGTTCTTCCTTCCCCAGATACAGAAGCAGACTGAAGTAACTGCCCAGGGACTGCAGGTGCCTAACTAGAGTGAGGACTATGGTATGTCAGTGCTGATCTGCTGAAGGACTGGTCCATAATTTGCTTTTGTTCTTGTGCGAAAAAGGGAGGATGAAGTCCACAAATGGGGTTAGAATATAAAATGGTGCACATTATCTCTTGCACCAAAATAGATTATGTTGTTAGGGAAACCTGCAGCACCTTCGACATAAAGAGAGGAGGCTTTTTGAGCTTTGTGGGGCTGCAGGAACGTACAAGTGTAATTCCTTCATTTATAAAGCACTGGCAGTGCACGTATCTGGTACGAAAACAGAACCAGAACTGAGGTGGGCACAGGCACGAGCAGCAGCCATGAACTTCTCCTAAACCTGAACAGAAAGTATTCAAGCAAGCAGGGTCAATTTAGGCAGTAAGAGATGTAAGTGTCTGAAGAGGCACTGCAGCCATTCCTTCTGTCAGCATTTCTCTTCAATATGTAAACTCTGTTCTTAGCTACATAACTGGCAGGACACAGGAAAATTTTTACAAGTACATTTTTATTTAAAATAAAAATTAATTATGGTGCCTTTTTAAAATAGGGTACTGCACAATCTGTATATGCAACACAGTTTTTGGTACGGAACATACTTATTGAGCAATATCCTTACATACTAAATATACATTAATGGCTTGTTTGAGAAACATGACAACATTAATTCTGATATTTTTTTGTCTTTAGTCATTTAACCACTGATAAAGATTTCCTATAAACAATATTTGTTTTCATCTGTACATGTGGTACACAGTCAAGAAGGCAGATCTTAGAATATTTACATTCATGCATTGATTTAAACACACTATTTTGCAGTTTAAAATAATATATTTTTGTTTGTACAGGTGCAGGGAGTACTGTAAATACATATCTACCATAGGCCTGATTCTCCATTGCTTGGCAGCGTCTATGGTCATGGCCTGGTTGGAGCAGGAGGCTCACACTCGCTTCACATGCTGTGACCATATGGCATGCAAGACTGGACAATTAGGTCTCTGTATAGATATATATATATCAATATATTTATATCTTGGTAGAACTTTCCTCTTTCCTTCCATGTCTGTTTTTGCAGCATCTATCCAAGGTGGAGATGCTTTCCCAGGCACTGCGCCGTGCTGGCTCTGAGCCATGAAGGGCAGCAGGGCTGGGGCTGCAGTGCCACCTTCTCGGCCCTGCTGAGGACTGAGGAAATTCAACACTTTGCAGCTCAGGCCCTTAAAGTGCATTCCCTGCTTGCGTCTGCTAGTGGTGATCCTTGAGAAGAAATTTTGAGTTGATGCTCTCCCTCAGACTGAACGCTGCAGCTCTCTGAGCCTGTCTGGTGGTGGTCGGAGCAGAGCAGGTAACTCCTGCGTAGAAATCAGCCACCTTCGCTTCTGCTGGGGATCTGGCTGTTCTGTGACCTTTCTACGCCTGATATTTTGGTGACTGAAAGCAAACTCAAAATGCTTGTAACGCTGCATTTTGGCTTGCCAGTTCCCCAGATCCAGGGTCACTGCTTAGTGAAGCCCTTAGCTATCAAGCCTATTCCTTTCCCTTTGTATTTAATTATAGTACAATAAGGAAGCATAGAAGCCTCTTTTATAAAAGCTTTGCAAGTAGTCCGTGTGGTGTTAAACACAACCATAAACAGCATCATCAAACTTCAGAAGTCATCCCTCAGTGACACTGCCTTTCTAGCCTCTCTTTTCTGAACACTTCCATCTGCTCCAAGTGGCTTTCTGAGGCTCACCTTAAACTTTGGTGCAATGTCAACTGTACTTAGGCAGGAATCTAAAGGCAAATCTATCCTGTGCAAGACTTCCCATCCCTCCCTGCCTGCCGTGCAGCTGTGTGAGTGCTGAGCAAAGGTTCTGGACAAGCAGAGGAGCTGCTCTTCTGATTATAAAAGCACACTGGGGATTGTTCGTTTAAGAAATATTATGGCAATGATGTGACCAAATACATTTATTTACTATCAGCAAGTTGGATAGAACGGTAGTGTCTATCTGCCTATGCAAATAAGATACATCTAGATCTCTCAAGATACTGCCACAGAGCTGGTTAAGTATTTTTATTTTGATTATACATATTGGTAAATTGAGGCACAGAGAGGCAAAATTACTTGCCAGTAAACAGCAGGTCAGTGGTGGAGTTGAAAATAGATCCAAGTCCTCATGTGCTGCTTCTTGAAACGCCCTGCCTCACCGCTCGCCATGAAGTTGTAAATGTTAATGTTCTCCTGAGGAGATCTCAGGGGGCCTGGGGTGGGTTTGCTTGTGGGTTCTGTCATGTACCAGGGTTTTCTCTAGTGAGGATATTTTAACATTGACATCACTGAAAATCAGACAGTGTCCGATGACCATCCTTTTAGACATTTTCTTGCAAAAACAGACACATTTTGAGCCACATAATGAGCCACAAATTCCTTTTGTAATTTTGGCCTTACAGAACACGCCTTTAAAGCTGTATTAGGAAATAAATAAAATTACCATTAGGAGAAAGTGCTAATCCTGAGCCTTATCATGCTAAACTCATCTGCATTCATACTTTATGCTCTCAGCTAAACATGCAACCAGTCTCAAACTATGCCATGTTTAGGCAGAAACAACTGGAGTAAAAGAAGAAAGGCAAACATAGGCAAATACACCAAAATAAATGTTATAGCTTAAAAAATATTCTAGAAATATACTTGCAATATTTTTATTATAGTATTTAGGGGCTAAGTGCTTTAGGCAATCAACATTTGGGATACTAGACTCAAAGTGTAAATTCTGTCACTTTAATCCCACTTTGGATCTAAGAACATATCACTGTGTCTTGTGCAAGCACACAACATGAATACGGCAGGGAATGATCATACTCTTGGGCAAAGGGTTATTCCCTTCACTTTTGCAACTGCATTCACTTCTCAAGAAAGTCTAGCCTTCAAAAAAATAATTTTTATGTAGCTAAACTTCTACATAGTGATGACAGGCTAAAAAGCTAAATTAATAACTCCATAAATTCCTCAACAGCAGTATATAGCAGCATTTCATTTTATCATTGAAAAGATACTTCTATTTACATACACCCTACTGTTCAATAGGTAATAGAAAAACTATAGATGGGCCTGAGCTGAAACTGCTGATTTGAACATCCCGAAGCTTTTTTGGGGAAGGTCTGCAGGAACATCATCTTCCTCTACCATCAGGTCAAACTCTATGTCCTGGCGACAAGACCAACCACAGACAGGAATGTGTTCAATATCAAGGTCTGATTTCTGCAGTTCAGGCACATCCTTATATAAAACTGAAAGCATCAGTGTGTTGCAGTACGGAGGGACGTGACAGCCAGGGCACAGCCACGTCTTGGAGCAAGACTAGGTCAGTGCCTGGGAGTTACTCACAGACATGGAGAACCGAGTGGTATTGAAGCTTGACGTCCAGACAAGAAGCCGAGGTGGAAATTTTTCTTCCACTGCATCACTACTTTCAGCACAGAGGTAAATGGAGACATACACGTGGAGGTGAGACACAAAGGAAAGTTTTGAAGAGGTGGGGAAAGACCAGCACCTTGGCCAGTCTCATCGCCTTTATCCTAAGGGTTACTAACTGAGTCTAACCTGAGATCCTACGTGAAATGAGTTCGGGTGGATTCAGCTTTGCTTGAAGTAGTCTGCAACCCACGTCACGGAAAGTACAGCACTAAATGATTACGCTGAATTTGGCACGATCAGCAGTCTCTGGCTGGGAGAGGCAGAGATTGAGTTAACATGGGCACAACCAGCTCACCAGACTCTCAGAAATGGCCCTCCAAGCCAGACCTACAACGTCCTCGGTGGGTCAGTTCAGGAGACTCGACACTTTCAGGAAACAACACTAATCAGTGAATGAAGAGGACTTCAAAGGGCTGCTAGTCCTTTCAACACAGTCCTGCCCAAAATACTCACGCCAAGATGTAAAAAACATCTCTCCTGTAGCAGTTTCTCTGGGGAATTAGTGTGATGCAAACATAGAGAAACAAGTAGACTTTCACAAAGGAAGAACTTTTTTAAAGATAAAAAATAAAGTGTGATGTAAAAAAGGAGGCTGATTATGAAGTAATAATGTTCAAAGCACCTCTTAATAGCATCTCTCTTTCAATAGCAATGCTAATTGCTAAAATCTTACATTTTAATTTCTTTTGCCTGAAAAGTCTTGAGCCATGGAAATTGCATAGTCACCAGACTGCAGATGAATTTCCTGGGATAAGTCACAAGTTCATGAAATTTTTGGTTGCTTGATGGCTTAACAGAAACCTTTGTTCCCTTTTTAATAATGAAATAATAAGAATGATAAGAATGAACTATAACTGTACAAAACTGCACAGGCTGGAGAAGCACATAGGTGACACCTCTCACCCTTGACCACCAGACCCATTTATAATAAGCTGCTGCCACTCTGGCAGATCACCTTCTCCTCAAAAGATCCTGATTTGACAGCTTTTTGTGGACGTTCAATTCAAACTGAAAAGTGGGAGGGAAGAGAGGAAGAAGAAGCAGTGGAGGGCACCGCGACATCGCTTTCACGAGATGCAGCATGCAATGCTTGTGCCTCTGTGAGGCCTTTTCTCCGAGCAGCCCAGGTGGGCGAATTTATCCTCCCTTGGAGAAGCCGCAAGCCTGAAGAGCAGCCTGCTCCTCTCTTCTGAATCACTGATGCATGCGCTATTTCTGAAATGAAGTCCTTGGCCACAGAGCTCCTTTCGTTCCCTTATTTCACCCACCTTGCATACTCCGTGTGTGTGCTTTCAAAGTTTATCACCTCCTGCGCCTCAGCGGGGTTTTGGGGATTATACGACCGCATTGTTATCAACTGTTTTGTTGTTTTGGGAGGAGGTCATTGCATATTCAGCCCGACTGGTTCCATTCTCTTCTTTTCTCATTGGTTTCCTTGTGTGATCCCAGGTTCGGTGACGTATAGGCAGGGTTGGGGGAAGAAGAAAGGACAGAGATTTTTCAATACAGACTGAAAGCAAGGACACGTAAAGTGCACCATAATACTGAACTTTTCCTGTCTATTTTTCCCTTTCTCAACACAGGACAGAGTAGCAGTTAAATTTCACCAAGTCCCATGATCTACCTGGAAGAGGAGAGCTCTGGTCCTAAGGCCTCAGGATGGGCTGTTGGTGTCCCTGTGCTAGTCAGTGTACAGGTACAGGTGTGCAAGTAGCATGAGATGAAGGCTGCTGGAAGGAGAGCACTTTACCACCAGCTTCATCCCTGGAACAGAGGCTAAAGCACTGGGTCAGGCTTTGGGACAGTCCTGGGCCTTACTCCTTCAAGTACCACATCATTCAAACTGGGATGACAGCCAGTCGTGTGACCCAACGCACTCACCAGTCATCCTAAAACCACCATGTGTGGTCACTGGGAGAGGACTCATCTGACCAGTTTAGGTATGTATACTTGTAGTGACCACCAGACTACCTTCATAGGCAATGGACAGAAACAGGTAGTTTTAAAACACAGTTCAGAACAGCTTAAAGTGCATACCCCAAATAAGTTCATGTTGCTCTGCACTGTCTGTGAAGGAAGGCTAGTTTGCTAGCCAAGGCACAGGTGTCCGGGTTCTCAGTGTCTGAGTTAGTGACTGAAACATGGTGCCTGCCATGATCTACCAGTCCCCCAGCACCAACCAACATCTATATTTTGTTTGGTGGCCACTGGTACCATTTGGTAACACGGTCCAGGACCACCAATGCCAATTGTAAGACAATTCAGGAAATGCCCAGCAAGTGCAAAAAACTAACAAGCGTCTGCACAGCATGGACCAAAATAATCTTATATGGGATTTTAAAGTGACTTTGAAAAGGAGACCTGAGTGTCAGTCCTGTAACAATCTATGTTATGTCATGGGTTTCCCCCACAACTTTTCAAAAGTGGTGTGACTTTTATTTAAAGCTGAAGTTTTAAACACAGTAGGGGGAAAAAGACTTGTGCTTTCCACACAGGTATTTCAGACACTAGTGCCTTGAGTTCAAGGGGCTTCTGAGAGCAAACAGCTGACCAGATAGATGTAATACAACAGGCAGTCTGTGCTATTGTTCTTGACACTGTTTAACAAAAAACCCAAGCAATTAATAAAAAATCATTAATGACATTTAATTTCAGTAAAGTATTAATGAAAAATTTATATAGAATTATTACAGGAAGATAACTTTGTTTTCCTTGTAATCTCAAAGAAAATACTTCTGATTGTTATACCTTATGCCTTTTATTAGCTGGTAAGAATTAAGGTTGTTAATATTAACCACAATTCCAGCTGTTAGGAAATGGAAATGGAAGGGAAGAGGAGACTAAGACTTGTTGAGAAAAAGGGTTTGTTGAACTGTTTTCACCCATTAACATGCTGTGCTTGTCCGTATCTGACACAAGGTCCTGTCTTTCATGACAATGTAAAGCACCCGCCCACCCCGACACATCCCTGACAAGAAAAATCGAGAATCTGATGGCAATGTTTCTCTTTTTTTTTTTTACCTAGAGAGAAAAAATGACATGGCTCTCTAAAGTTCTCTATTGCTTTCAAAAATTCCTTCTCTCCCCCCAGTTCTACACATGGCAATCAGGTCTATGAGTGGTCAAAACCAAAGACATTTTGGCCACTTCTACTTGCTATGTGTTTGTCTCCTGTTTACCCCATCTTTCTTTATTTTGGTATCCTATGTGTTTCTGCAACTCTCCAGTTCCATTTTGTTTCCCTGTCTAGCCTTCCTATTCTCTCTTCATATTAAAAGATGTCTCCCTCTCATTTTTATCTACATTTTTATTTTATCTAGAAGGGATTTCAAGACTGACTTCTTCAGTCCTCCTGAAACTCTTCTTCCTTTTCTCCCCCTTTTTTTTGCTTCAGTTTCTCTTCATCAAGAGCTGCTGTTTGCTCTTTTTGCTCCCCAGCACAGATCTGGTCAGTTCAGAGACTCTCCTCTGATGGTGAGATCTCTCTGCAGACTCCTCTGGAGAGGTTCCAGGTGATATTGCACCACTGGCCCTAGCATGCATTGGAAGTGTAATTTTTCAGAGCCTGCAACTAGTGGAAGGGAGATTTTTACCACGTTTCTGCCTTATTAACTGCTCCAGGGTTAGTGCTAGCAAAACAGCTAGCAAGCCTTTTTTGAGTCTCAATGACATGGTTGTTTGAGACATTTATTTATTTATTTACTTACTTACTTATGGCAGACACGAAAATTCAGGCTGAGACTGCTCTGTTTAACTCCTTCACTCTGTTTCCAAATGCATGTCAGGCATGGATTTGTGGTCAAACTTGCCTCAGTGACACTAAATCACTGGCTTGGCAGACTTGTATATGCTTGTCACAGTGATTAAAATTGACCTATGTATTTAGATGTGCAAAGTCATTTTGGCCTGTTGCTATTTTTCATCAGTACTTTTACATTAGGGCACTAGCTCATTTTGTGCCACTAGCTCTGTGTGCCACTAGCTCCTTTTTACCTCAAATTTCACTGACTGTTGAGATCCAAGCATGGAAGTTTTCCTCTCAGACACCAAGAGGAAACGTTTTGTCCTGTTTTCTGCCTGATGAACTAGATCTTCCTACATGTAATACTCAACATCCCTTTCAGGTGAAGCTCTGTGGCCATGTATTTATGCATTTCCATTCCAGGGTTACTCTTTATTAGTAAAAGGGATGTTTCAAATTAGTGAGGGAATGAGTAGGGAACTATTTATCTCTGTGACATACTCACTTGGTAGCAGGTGAAATGGGCTGTTGGCTAACAAGTGGTTTGCATTGCTTTACAGTATGATTTACTACACATTGTGCTTTGATGCTTAGCAAACAAATTGGTGTGCTCTTCATGCCAAACATCTGTGAATGAAAGGGACATGCAACTCTGTACAGCTTAGCGCATGCCCGAAATGATGCATCAGTCCATAATGAACTCTCCACCATGCATGCACAAATTTGCATGAGTCCTAAAATCAAGAAAGCATCAAACAGCCATTTAATAGTGTATTTCACATGTCCAGCTTAAATATCAGATGAGCTTCTGATCACTTTATAAATCTTACTTATCAAAGAAATACATCTTGGCTTGTCATATTGGCTTGTTCTGTACGGTTCTCTGCAGTTCTGTGTAAAGGCCAATGTTACGATGCACATTCAAACATAATTTGTATGTTCTTTTGTATGTTTTCCTAGAGAAAACACAGTTTTTGGCCCTTTATCATGTCTAGCCACAAAACTCAGTTGATCTATTTGACAAAACCCTCCCCGTCAGCTTTGGCTCCTGGTGTAGATTTGGCATAGAGCTACTGCCTAAAAGGCAGTTGTGTAGTAGAGTACTAGAGGAGGGTTTCACCTCATGTCTCAATTACACAGACAAGAAAATCTCTATATATGAGTTTTTAAACAAAAACAAGCATAAGCTGAGCGGACTACTCATTTAATCAGGACTTTATTATGCCTCATTACCTATAGGCTTATTGAAGATTTGAGATCACTGAAAAATTGAAATAGAAGTTTTGTCCAGAAGAGAAAATCGCAATAGAATTTAAAAGACACAACACAATCCACGTGCTTACACTCCTCAAGGTGCTTTGTGCTTGGAAGGGACAAGAGGTAAGAACAAATCTTGATTTCAGGAGACAAATCTGAGCATCGCAAACCTGTTTCCTACTCCCCACCTCCGCAGCACTCCCCACCTACTCTTCACTCTGTTAAGTGCCAGTGCACCATGGCCAGCATCTGGGAAGGCTGGACCCAGGGGAAACGCAGCCAAATCAGGACGAGATGACCTTGGGCTGGCAGCAGAGAAATAAAAGGGATTTTGAATTCGCCTTAAATGCTGGGGCTCCTGTACCTGACTCAGCACTGCCAGGAGACGCCTGCTGCCGCTTGGGATTTGCTGCCCTGGATTATCCTCCGAGGGAAACACCCATCCTATTTCTTATAAAATGAGAGTACAGCATCGTTCTTCTTTTAAGACGCAGTTAGAGGAGGAAAGGCCACGTTGCCCTCCCTGCTGTGTGTTTTTGGAGGAGATGCCCAGTGCTCACAACAACACAGTGCAACTCCTCTCTTTCCTGAGCAGTGGCACAGAATTGTAAATCATAATTGAAAGGCACCTGCAAAAATATATGTAAAAGGAGATTGCCTTGTATGCGTATCAGTATCAACTGATGGAGATTTTACCAACAGTGAAAGCTGTGAGGCATCTGCGCTGCCTTTGGACAGCTTTACCTGTGCCAGTATATAAGGTCCCTGTGCCAAAAATCCTTCCATGCTTTTAAGTTCCTCTCTCAAAGGTGCTTTAAGTAACACATAAAGAACTCGCTTTTCCTTTCAAAGCGATCTCAACTCGAGGTGGCTCCTAAACATGAACAAAGCTGCAGCTGAGCTCTGTGGGCAGCCCCACTTCCTGCATGTCACAGCGCAGGGCTGTGCTATATGGGTAAGATACGCAGCCGGTGAGTGGCTCTGCTGGTGAGCATCACGGCGGCTTGTCCACCTCTCCTGCGTTGGCGGTGGCACGTGCCCGGTGGCCTGTGTGCCTGCCAGTCCCCGGGGCGACGCGGCAGAAGGGAGGAGAGCTGAACATGTATCGCTTCTACGTGCAACGACTTCAAAGCTCTTCTCCATACCAATGAATATTTCATTAGCTATCAACACATAAAAATTAATGATTTTCAATAAAATTGGGTCTTGTACGACACACCCATTCGCTTCATAGGATTGGTGTAACCTGATGCACCCCCAGTGTACAGCAGAAATATCCAAGCTACCTATATACCAATAGACATCCAAATGCAGCAGCACCATCCTGGGTTACAAAAGTTGTCCAAGAAATAGGGTAAATATCTGGTGAGCATATTTTCACTCAGCTTCTTCTCCATGACTAGGATGCCAGCAGTTCCTGTGGCAGCTATGTTTAGAGCTCTTGGCTAGACTTCACTGCTGGAAGTCCAGTCAAGATGATATGTAGGCTACAGTCACATTTCAAAACCATCCTTATTTAGCAGATACAGGATAGAAAAGGGAGAATAAATTTTGTAATGTTATTCTATTACTAGACTCTGTCTCCGAATAACCTGAATGTTTGTTAAGAACATAAAGAATGTGAATGGAGGCTGTTTATATCTCAGTAGCGGGGGTGTTCATCAAACAGACTTGCATCAAACAGCCATCAGAGGTGAATCGGTTGCCGCAATGGCAACTGGTGGGAGAAGGGAACTTGCTTTCTAAGACTGATTTGTGAATAGCACCTCTGCTCAACAGGCTCAGTGTCCTCACAACAGTTGCCTTCTGCAACACAGCCATCAAATTTGCGTGCAGCCACCCACAACAAGTCTTGCCTAAGACTAGGCTGGGCTGGCCAGCCTGGTGCTATCATCCAGTCATATGGGGCTGATGTTTAAGAAGGACACTTCTCTGGAGATGATAGTTTTCAGAATCATGGAAAGAGAGTCACCTTCTGACTTCTCCATCTGACTGTCTTAGAGGGACCAGAAAAATTCAATCTGGATATTTTTTATTTGACAATGTAAAGACAAAAATCAAAGAAGAAACCTTAATGATGAAAATTCTCTGAAACCTTAGTTCTTCTCTCTTAAATTAGTCCAACAGCCATATGTAGACCATCTCTCTGCCCAGAAAACAAGCAGCACAGTATTCATTACTTGTAGGAAGAGGTTACTGGCTCAACTACCTCCCACGTACAAAGCAAATGTTTTATAGTTATAATAAGAAGCAGCTCCATCTGGACAACTTTCAGCAACGCACTCACTACTGCTAGTGTTTGCTGAGGACCAAGGTTCAATACTATCAATCTCCCAAGTCTTTTAAATACATTCCCTGTATTTCCATCTCCAGTGTGGTAAGTTAGATAGTCACACAATCACAGAATCACAGAATTGTTGAGGCTGGAAAAGACCTCTGAGATCACCAAGTCCAGGCTATGACCCAACTCCACCACATTGGCCAGACCATGGCACTAAGTGCCCCTTCCAGCCTCTCCTTAAACACCTCCAGGGACGGTGACTCCACCACTTCCCTGGGCAGGGCATTCCAGTGCCTGATCGCCCTCTCCATGAGAAAGCACTCCCTGAGATCCAACCTAAACCTCCCCTGACGCAGTTTCAGGCCGTGCCCTCTCGTCCTGTCACTAGCAGTCTGCGAGAAGAGCCCAGCCCCCACCTAACTACAACTTCCCTTCAGGAAGTTGTCCTCACAACATGTATCAAGCCTGAATGATATTGCTTCCAGCATCTAAAAGACAAACAAACTGTCTTTCTCCAGTGTTTATTACTTTTTATGCCAATACGTGATGTTTTTTACTTACTCTTCCAAACTAGACAGTTTTGTAGGTAAACCTGGATGATATTACCTGCACTTTTTGGTGTAACTATGTATATTGGGTTACTTTCAGTTTTGGACATTTAATGAAGGTCTCCTTCCACAATCTGCATTGTCCCTTTGCTCCTTATAAAAAAAAAGAGGTGTCTTTTGTGAATCAGAAAAGGAGACTCTTTCTCTAGAGAGCTTTGCGTACTTCAGTCTTAGCCAAAAAAAACCACCTCGTGGTCAGATGGTAAATAAGACTTAGAAGAGTAAACAAGCATACAATTTCTACCATGTTCAGACCTTTTCTGTCTCTCATGTGGAGAATGGGAGAAGATCTGTACAAGTACACAGTGCTAGAACCATTATGCAAAAGGAGAAAGTCTCTTTCAGTGTTGCGAGTATTGCAGCAACAGGCTTTGATCTAACCCCAAGATACCATGTCCTAAGGAGAGTTTCTTCTATTCTGGCTGTTCACATGAGCATTTTCAAGCTGCAATTTATAGCTAATTCAGTTCTCCCTCACAGTCATTTTTAGCTGACCAGTTTCTGGAGTGTATTTAAGCAAGCCCTGCAGGCACATGGGTGATTTCTCTTTTGGGGCGGTTCATGCTTCCCTATGATGGTCAAAACCCACAAGCTGTGCATGGATTGAAGATCTAGCCTTTGCTGAGTGCTTCTTTAAGGTTAAAAAATAAAATAAAAATCCATACAGAGCCACTCTGCAGCCATTCATCAGTACTTAGAGGTTCCCTGAGCGGGTGTGCTCAGGGTGAAAAATGTGGTGGGCAGATCTCTTTCTGCAGAAATGCTTCTATCCCAGCCTGCTGAAGTCACTCTGGGTATGTCTGAGGGGAGGATTTGGCCTGTTCAGTTTGAGAGTAACTGCAGTAGAATGCTGAGCCATCCGTGAAATTCAAGAAGTGGCGTTTAGTCTTCATTTATTTTCAGCAGTGCAAAGTCAGAGTAATTCCACAGACTTTGTTGGACTTGGGGAGCATTTGTTCTGGTGTTACAGAGGAAGATCTGTCCCTGGGAGACTAAGGTGATGCAACCACATTTCCTACTAGGTTTTCAATTGAGCTAACTTCACAATTATGCTCCTGCACAAAAACGATCTTGAGGAAGTAGCTTTATTATTAGGATACTGGACTATTAACTGTCATAATTGAAAAAAGTACTTTCAGTGACCCCTCAGGTTACAATCCATTCTTTGCATTCCCTATAATGATCTTTAAAAGGTTTTATCGACTGGAGGGATATTACAGCTGACGTTATCCGTTGGCAGTTCTCAGTGCAGGATACATCGTCAATATGTTTGGATGACAAAAGAAAAAAAAATGAATGGGCCTAATGTAAAAAAATGAGCTCATGTTGCCAGCCTTCCAGCCTGGCAAAAAGCCACTAAATTGAAAAAAATAAAAATTAAAAAAAAAAGAAAAAAGACAGACATTAAATGCATGAAATGAAGGCACCCTGCTTTGAACAAAGTCAGAGTATGTCTGGAGGATGGTCGTGGTTGTGGCCATGCCTAGCAGCGTCCTTTGGGGATGAGCTGTGCTTACTCCTGCTCCTCAAAAGCCTGTCCTGCCGTTGAGCAGTGTAGACAGCTGAGGTACGTTCATGTAGCTCAGTCCATGGCACACCACGCTCTGGCAAACAATGCAGAAACAGCCTGGGATTGTCACTATATATGTAGTGCCCAGATAACTGGGATGATATGTAACTCTATTGCATTAGGCATGATCTACTCTTAACAAGTCTATCATTTACAGAGAGTAGCCAACTGAAATTTCTGTCCTAATTTCTTATAGAAGACAATAAACAAGTTTGAACAATCTAGTCTAATGAAAAGAAAGAGGGGATGGGATTGGTCTCAGGGAACATCAGAAAAGAAAAACGGCATTTGAAAAGAAGAAATCGGAAGGAGCCAAGGGTAAATTTAGCCTGGAGATGCAAAAAAAAATTATTTACTCTCAGAATAATAAGAGTTTGAATTGGGACTGCTGGAGGAGGAAGCAGGGAGAGCGGAAAAACTGCACAGCTTCAAGGAGACTGATATGTGGATGAAAAAGATCAAATGCCACAGTGCGAACAACATCAGCGACACACAGCGTGACCTGAGGGCCTTGTTCTAGTCCCATGTTGCTAAGATGTCGGGGCTGCCACCCTGAAGTATCAAAGAAGGCATAATGACTTCTTCAGGGAGCTGAAACAACTAATGTAACAGAAGAAATCTTTTCACTGAACTTCAGGTGCAGCCTCAGTTTCCCTGAGGCTGATTCTCAATGATCAAGACAATAACTACTGCTGGACACAGGGGGAATTGCTCTGCTATGGCACCTGGGTCTGGGTGATGGCTGGGAATTGGTAACAGCTACTAATGAAGGTGGTAAACTCTCCTACTTTTTTTTTTCCTCATTTCATACAGATCAGAAGGCAGGAAGAGAGTAGCATGTCCTAGAGCCTGCCTGGAGTATCGTCCAGACTAGCTCAGACTGGATGCATTACTGCAGTAGTGGCATTATGCTGGTGTCTCACTAAAACCGGAGTCACAGAGCTTGTGCAATGCTGGACAAAACATTAAGGCTGTCCCAAATCAGACTGTGCACGTTCTCTGGGCTTTTGGGCTCACAAGCTGAATGCACGTGCAGGTTTGATCCTTCATTTGTGCATGTGTCTGTGAGACTGCCTGTGACCCACACAAAACTGAGACATGCACATTCTCACAGGTGCTGGCATGAAGGCAGCAAACATTCCTCTGCTTCTCTGCCACTCAGTAATACAAAAACACCAGTGGAAGCCTAAACAGATCTTTCTCTTAGTCCTTTAAAATTCTCCCATCCTTCTGGAACAGATTGAACAAGACTTATTACTATTCAATGCTTTCTGTCTTCAAAGTGCTTAACTAACATTAAACATGAAATCTGGAGAAACAAGCTTTTCCAGTGCTCAGCTATACCAATCCTGATCAATACCTTGCTTTGTTTTATATAGACAGAACATCTAAACATGTACTTACACAATTACATATACATATACACATATATATAACATATACAACCATTTAACTGCTTCTGCTGAGCTACAGTGAGGCCAGTAAAAGACATTTATGAACTATTATTGAGCTGGGCTCCCAACTAGAAGTTGTCCTTACAAAAAGATATCTATGCTGGAGTGTAAGGTGGAGGAGGCAAAAGGTGCAGGAATCCCCTGCCATGTCAGCAAACTGACTGGCTGTCAGTGCCCCGTGCTCTGGGCAGGGTGAGCATCAGTGTTGGAAGAACATGGAGTTGGAATAATAAGGGCCAGAGAGAGGACACGGGCAAAGGCTGCTCTTCACAAGTCTCACACTGTCCCTGAGGGACAGTGCGTCTCTCACCAGCCAAGTGACTGTAGATATTGCCATTTTAGGCAATGGACTTTTCCATCCCCAAAACAAAGTTATTCTTCTGTGCAATTTTGTGCTTAGATTATTTTTTTTTTGTGGAATGTAAATAACTACCTTGCTATTTGATCCCTTGCAAACACAGGCAACAACCTGAATGATGGATTTGATCCATACAGAAAGACAAGGCTAGTGTTATTTCACAGAATCATTTAAATAGAATTTCACAGAATTATTTAAATAGTAATGATTAATTTCTGTGCAGATTAACCCAAATTTTCTACAGATACTCTGTTATAGAAATGTCTTTAATAGAAGAGTGTCTGTGACACAAATAAATGCAAGGAGCTGAGAAGAAAATTAAAACTTGCAAAATGAACTGACTTTTGCAACTATCTAGATCACTTCGTATTTGAGGCAATCTGTCTCTGCCACCACTTAAAGTAAGACCATTTGTTTCCAAGCAGCTGCTTCTGACTTTCTCCACTCACAACAAACAGTCTGCAGAGCTGGACCCTGCTCCTTGCAGGATGAACACAAACCCGCCGGAAGGGACTGCACAGGGTGGTCCCAGCCTTCCCACCCATGCTCTAGGTGTGCAACAGAGCAAGTCCATGCAGATACAGAGCAACCAGTAAGCCCTGCACACCTTGATGTATGTCTACACAAAGATTTGGGTTTGTGTAGTTTGGGAGCTAGGTGGCTTTAGATGATTGCAACTGAGGATAATTTCTAAGGAAGGATTTGAGTTTAGCCAGTTTCCACACTGGCTTCCCAGGGCTCAGAGCAACTGAAGGGAAAAACCAGGTTAGCCTGCAGTTCCTGTTGCTTGGGAGTATTAACATCTTTCATAAGGTTTCATGCTATTGCCTCAAAAAGAGACACCAAAGGCAGCACTACTTCTCCATCTAGAACCTCTTTGTGTGGCCTCTTTTCAAAGGCCAGAATGAGGAATGACCTAATTTTCCCACTCTTGCCTTGCAGGGAGCTGGGATCAGACCCTTTACCTCAGACCCCCTGTTAGTGCTTCATTCTGTCACCTGGCATTAGCTTCAGGAATGATGGATGCTGCAATGCTCATCTCCACAAATGCTATTTAGCCAACAACTGTCCGAGACAAACAAACCAGGAGCATCATTCTCCAGCCTGGCCATACCGGATGGGGTGGCCACAAGACTTCTGACCGAGGAGACAGTGGAATCAGAGCAGGGCAAGTGCGTGGCAGAGCATGACCACCCCAGCAAATGTCATCTTCTCCCACCTTCAGCTCTGCCCACACTGACCCACTGCATGTCTCACCTTTGTGGCAAGGCTCTCCTGAGCAGGGAGCTGTGTGCTGCTTAGCAACCCCAGAGCATGATACATATTTAGCAGGAAGTACAAGGGGGTGCAGAGAAGGAGGGACAGAGGTAGCAGAAATCAGACAGTGCAGGCACACAAGTCATGGCAGGAGAGCTGAAAGGGGCTCAAGGGTGGCTGCAAGCAATCAGTGTGCCCCCGAGAAATATCACAGCTCTGCAAAAGGGGACCTTGTCTGCAGCCTTTTCCCTCCAGGCAGTGTGGCTGCATGGCAGCAAACCCCACAGCAAGGTGGGGTGTGTGATACAATCTCCTTTCAGAGCCGTGGGAACCCCTGAAACCAGCTTGTGTGGACGAGCACCCCTGAGCCTTCCTTTATCAACACCTGCTCGCAATTAGGGCATGGAAAAGGTGAGATCTTGCTTGCACACCAAGCTGTGGCTAATTAGACAAAGGTGTGAAACCATGCACATAAATTACAGTGGGAAATAACAGTGCTGTGCTCAGATGCCTCGTTACCTCTGGCTGAGATTCCCTGCACAGAAGGAAGCGTGTGAAAGCACAGCTCCTGCCATTCCCCGAGCTCTACCTTTCCCCAGGGTCTCTGCGCACCTAAATCCAGCTTAGAGACAAGCATCAAAGTCCAAGTCAGCCACCAATCTGAGGAGTCAAGGGTGGCACCAAGTCAAGGCTGCCAAATGGTCAGGCAGGCAGGGAGTGTCTTCTGCGTGGTCCAAATCTGGGCCAATGTGGGAGTCATGCAGGAAACAAAGCTCTGCAGAAAACAAGAAAGGGCAGAGTCTGGGGGGGAATGGGGCACACACAGAGGGCTGAGGGGTGCGCTGAACAGTCTCGATCATCTTGAAGGAGGCTGGAGGCACGTGATGGTTAGGGGACTGACTGGTGCTTAGCCGCGCCATGGTCAAGTCTGGTTTGTCACTCCAAGGCAAAGCAGACCGAGTCTGGGCAGAGCCTGCCTGGGGCAGTGTGGGGCATATGTGAGAACTGCTGGGGCATTCCCATACTTTGCTGTCTTTCTCATTCTAACTTTTGGGGTTTTAGAACTCTTGCAAATCCACTATGTAGACCCCACTGGGAGCTGCAGTTGTTCAGCCACTGGAGAGATCAGGCTTTACTGCTTTTACTCCAGATGCACCGCAAATCATTTGTGGAAAGCAAAAGGGGGAAATAAAGGCACCCAGCAGGTCCCTATAGGATTCTTGTTGTGTAGAGGGAATTTTTGGTGACACAGAGCACCCTCATCCTGCTACCATGGGTACAATTTCCTCTGAATCATTTAAAAAATGTCCCAGGCACCCCAGGATGCTGCTGCTGGATTCTTTCAGGTTGTAACAAACACAGTCCTAGGCTCAGATATCCCAGATAACCAAGACAAAACTTTCTTCAAATGTCCCTGCACACCGTGCTGGGTACATCTCAGCCACAACTGTGGCTTTTCACCAGCTGGGTCAGCCATAATTGCCACGGTGTCAGCTTGTAAAGCCTATGGCTTAAAAATTAAATTAATTTCGAAGAAAAGTTTATTTCTTTGCCTTGTAAGATTTAATTTTTAGACTAGTAGGTGAAGAGAACTCTGATGTCATATTTATTCGGCTTTCTTCAGAAGTTATGGCTTCAGGAAAAAATGTAATAAAAATGTCACAGTAAACTTGGCAACTCTCCTATATGTTTCAAAGCTCCACTATACACTTGTAATTTCTAATTGTGCTGGAGTAAATTAGAAATATTTCAACTTAAACAATTAGACCAGCATGAGACCTATGTTCTGGCATAAGCCTGTAGAATCCACCCAAGTCTATTACAGAGTTGCATTTAGCAGCAATTCTGCAGTACTTGAATCTTCTGCAAGATTTCTGCACATTCAATGTGAACTCTTATATACAGCATAAAACAGAAAAATGGCAAATCTGTGGGGCACTGTATCCAACTATGACAGTAAACTTTCTCCCTAGCAGAATGCGACTTTGGTACAACCTAAAAGGGACAGAGAAATCCTGCCCTCTAACAGTTATGAGGACATGTAGTGCTTATAAAAATCCCAGACTCACAGCACTGATGAGGAGATCCTCCTGCTTACCCTACCAATATAGGCAACAGCAAAGTGAACTTTCCTGCACAGCACTGCCTATGCAGCGTTGTTCAGTCAGCCCTCCAGATGAAAGGCTGTTTTGTCTACTTCACTCATAGCCCTGGATGTGTCAAATGAACCTGCTAACCAGCAGTAGCAATACTTTCACTATTCTACTTTAAAAAATGAGGCCACCTCTTCATCTTGATGCACCCAAAAAACATTGGGCAGCACCACCTATTAGCCTCTCATCCAAAACCCTCCACGATGCCACTGAATCAGCAAAATGAATATAGAAGAACTCTGGCATCTCCAATGGGTTTGGGTCAAGTCGTAAAGCTGTTCAACAGCTGGTCTCATACATACTACCCTGGAAGCTGTTGCACAACCAACTCTTCAATGCTGTTTGGAAGAACAAATGGTTTTCCTTGTATTAGCCCTCAGTTTTCACCAAGCAGGGCTACATTTAGTTTAATAAATAGTGATGGCTTTGAAAGAACACAAGAAAACCAATAAGAACTCAGTAGGCTTGTGGACTCTCCATCTGTGGAGATGCTCAGACACAGCTGGAAATGGACCTGGGCAACATGCTTTAGCTGACTCTGCTAGGGAAAATTTTTGGCTATATGATCTCAAGCTGTTCCTTTCATCCTCAGCTATTCTGTGATTCTGCGAACTCATTTCTTGATGGTTAAAATGGGATCTCCTGAAGAAAGACTGGTTGCTCAGGATATTTAAATTGTCATTAGTAGATTTTCTGCAACCTCACCCCAAGGATGAGAGTAAACTCACCACTGGGAGGTGATTGGGCATAGAGGCTAAGGAACACCTGGGGACATTGGGCTTTGGTTAGAGCTGACAGGAGACCTGGACAGTGGTGCTCAGCAGATTCTGATCCTGTTGTTGATAAGCACCAACATTCAGCCAGTGGAAAAGGAAATCAGGCTACAGTGTGACTGTTCCTTGCTTTTCCAAAATTTTGAAATTTGTCTTTCTTTCAACTTCCCTCAGTGACTTTCCCAGGTCTTCCTGTCAAAAGACCATATTCCCTTTTGAATGGCACTTCTTAGGGGCAGACCTCTTTCGCAGAGCTGAACTGGTTTGATGTCAACAAATTGCATCAGACACACAGACAAGCCCCTACAAACCTTCTTCCCTTTGTCCCCCCGCTCAAACAGTACTTTCTGATGCAGCTTTTCCACCAACTATCTCACTTCATCTTCTGAGTAATTACATTCTTTCCAGGCCCCTGCTGAGAACTAAGGCACCATTTCAGTATGGAGTCTTCTAACGTGTCAGGGAGAACAGAAGAGATTAACCATCTCAGTTCACCTTGACCCGTCTGTCATCAGCCACACCACGAATATCCACTTCAAGGAAAATTAGGACACTGTTTTCAATTAGGACACTGTTTTCAAGGCAGCTTGGGACACTGTTCTGTCTTCTCTCCCCACACTGAAAAGCATCATTTTGTTGCAATTAATAATCACTTTGGACCAGACTGTGCTTAGCCTCAGTGCCTCATAGGAGATGGCCATTTGGAGTACTACACAGTCCGTGCTCTTTAAGGGAGCAAGTGGTACAGAATGGGCTGGGGAAGAGGTGCAGCGCCATGGCCTGGTTAGTGAGACACATATCTCTGCACCACTGCACACGCTCACCACAGCCCCCCTTCCCACTCTTTGCCCTCCTTAAGAAAGCCTCAGTGGTTTCCCCTTGCAAGCACCTGCCTCATTTTTGTTAAACAAATCACCTTTTAGAACCTTGCTCCCACTACGGAAACTAGACCTTGCTGTCTACAGGGTTCATAAATAATACGCTAATTCTAAAGTACCCTAGAAAATACCTGAGCAATGAATTTTAAGATAGCTTAAATATGACCTGTCATTTTACTTCAGTACAATGTTTTCTTCCATTTAATTATTATCTGAAGGTGAACTCAGTGACTATTTAAGGAAATGCATATGTAGGCATTTATGGTACCTTTCTCTCAGGCTATGGGACACATACAAAACAGTGGCTGACAAAGTCAGAATAGTGAGCAAAAGGTATATAATGTAAAACTTTGGTACCACTGGCCTGCTTTCTCTGCTGACTGAGCACAGGGGCTCCTTCTGTGGTACAGAAAGAGGTATCCACCCTACTAAAGTCCAGCAGAGCCAAGGAGTCACTTACCTAGGCACAGCAGGCTGCTCGTGGGACATCTCGGATTGTACAGATCTTCTGCAGATACTAAGTACAGGTTTTTTACATACTGGAAAACCATCTAAAACACCTCCTGCCAAGTTTCATACTTGGCACATCAGCTGGCACAGAGACCAGGATGCTCAGCTTTGCCTTCCTCTTCCAAGCTTGAGAGACGGCTCTGGTATCTTAATTTTATACAGGGAGCCAGGGATTTATTTTTCCTTTTTATGTAAATACCTTATTTCCCTCACAGACACTGACACACCAGTGAGCTGCAGAAATAGCATTATATACTGCAGGTCTCTCTTTCCCCGTCTCAGTTGCTTATTTACCAAACAACACTTGTTAATCCTCTTTACTGTGTTTACTTTTGACTTCCCTCCAGTCTTACTGTCTTACTATTATCCAGGTGCTTGGAGATGTTGAGACAGCCACCACTTGAGCTAATTCAAATGAATTGAGCTCCACTGATTGTTTTTGAATCTGCACTGAATTACATGAGAAAATTTTTTAGAGCTGTTGGCCTTCACAGTGCACTCGCCCAAGTCCACAAACCATGTAATACTGAAATAATGCAGCTTCCTCCGGCCTGTGCTAGTTTATGAACTGTCCTTGGACCTCCTGCTTTTGCTTCTTGGTCACAGTCCTCCAGGGAAAGAAAAAAGAATGGCAGGTTTTTACAGATTAGTGATTAAGCCTCTCCTAGAAATCTACAAATGTCACAGACTGTGATTGCTGCCCGTGCTGAAGTGTTAAGTCTTAATTTTTTTCTAATGTGACATGGAAAAGTTTCTTAAGAGAAAAAGTGCATTTTCTTTTAAAAGAGGAAATACCTCCCTGTCCCCAAGTCCAGAGAAAATAGCTGGTCCTCCACTGCCAAACTGAGGGTGCTGTCACCATGTGTGTAACCATGCTGCAACACAACACAGTTACCAGGTGCAATCACCTCTGGTGCTTAATCTATGCAGCACACATGTGTACTCGGTGTGCTGTCACGCAGTGTCCAACTCCACAGACACCAGCATCCCATGCAGGAAATGCAGAAGCTGCTTTGAGAGCCTTTTAAAAATCACCCCATATGTATCTTTCCAAGAGTATAACTTGTCTAGCAGTTCTCCGAGTACTGAAGCTGACTGACACATTTTGGTATTAGTTCCCTCATGGACCAGAGAGGTCAAATACATGCACTGAAACTGATTTCAGCAATTATCACCATTTCATATTGGGAGAACCTGAGTATTTCCAGGGGAGTTGTGGGCATGGAAGTAGCAGTACATCTGCTTAGTTCCGGTAGTTATTTTATGCAAAGAAGCATCAATCCACTAGGTTGTATTTTATCACAAAAAGCCTTAGTACCTAAAATTGGCGATATGCTGAAGTTCAAGCTTTTATAATGGAAAACAAACTACCTTGGGAGACACAGTTTTTATATAGATTGAATAAAAGTACAGTTGAGTTATGATACCTTGAGGACAGTCACTCCCTCTCTTCCTGCTACAGAAAAGCAGACATGAGAGAGTTTGATTGGGTCTGGCCCTTTGAAACCAGTAAATGAGATTTTAACTTAAGCACAATAGGATTTTTCTTTTTTTTCTACTTCAAATTTGATTCTTACGAAAGTGAGGGATTAATACAACAGATCCAAGCTCTGTGCAAATAAATCTCTGCCTTCACTTTCCTACTAAAGCATTTAACTCTTGCTACACCCTGCAACCAGATAACTGCTGCTATTTCCCTCTCCAGCATCTCTTCAGTGGAGGCGTGAGACAGATTTGTCACAGATGCTGCAATTACAGAGGCTTCCCAATTCCAGGAATGAGGGCCCAGGAGGGGGACCTCAGAGGAGATCTGGTGGGGCAGGGGTGTGAGAAAGCATGGGCAGAGCATGGTTATGGAGCTGGAGGCTGGGAACACACTGGAGGGACTCTTGGCTTCAGCATCACCCAGATTAATCCCTTTACTCTTTCTCTAGCCACTTCTACCTCCCAGCAAAAGAGTGAAGGATTTCTCACACTAGCTAAAGCCAATTCAGCTCAACAATGTGTGATAATACTCTGTGTCAAAGGCAGAGATGCTTCTCTCGTGAAGCGTCTTATCTTATTTCCCAGCATTTATCAATAGATATCTTCTACAGCGGATCAAGGAACCTGAACTACTGGAGTGCTGCCAGGCACTTTAGGGCATCGTTTTAGCAGAGCTGTTTTAGGAAGAACTCATTGATGAAAAGAAATGCTCTAGTTACTCTGTAAAAATATAATTAACAAGATTTTCTTTTATAGCTGTCCATCCCACATCTCAGCAGCTTTCAGCTTAGCATTTCTCAGCAGTGTGAATGTCAAAAATAAGAAGATCTAAAATGAGTTTTCATTTTTCTCTCAGCCTAATGCCTGTTCAAGTAGCTGACTGGTTCATTGATAGTCACACTGTTGACAAATAATGGCTGTCTTCATCAAGTATTAGTATTATTCTTCACTGACCTAAAGCATGACACTGTTATGGAAGCTCTCAAAGCCTTTTCAAGGCAGCTCTAAATTTGTCTGTTTACGTTTCTTTTCTATTTATCCCATCTACCAGCACCATAGCAGATTTGAAGAGCAATTCCAAATTGGCCTGGAGAGTTACTTCTCCTACAGGTATACTTTGCAGCCCTGGCAGAAATCATTCACAATTTGGCACTAGGCAGGCAAATACAACAGCTGGTTTTGAAACTAATACAACTTTCCACATGAAATTGGACCAATCCCCTATAAGCAGCCAATGGTAGATTAGGATCTGCAAGTACAGAGGTTTTTCACTGTGGTACCAATCCAATTGGACTCCAATTTCAGTCCTCCATAGATTTTTTTTTAAAAAAATATATTCGCTACAGTGAAAGTTTTCTAACTCTTCAAAACTAGTAAGCATTCATTTTAGCTAAACTAGAATAGTAAAGATACTTATGTAAATTTAACATGAAATTAAATACAGACTTCTGCCTTCTCGCTTAAATTCTTGATTTTTGGTGCTCTTGGATACACTAACCTTCAAATCCTGCATACATTTTTCAGACAACCACAAAATATTTGCAGTGCTCCACCACTGTGATATCCCTGTTGAGGGTCATAAAACGTCTTGCAATTACTTTGCATGCAGAAATCATTTTTCATGAAAGATATTTTCATTTCCTTTTTTTTGGCCAAAAAAACTATCACACAAAATTAACTAAGTTGAAAAAAGCCATCATTTAATCCAAGCTGTGATTCAGACATCACTGCAGTATCTCATGAGAGCTATGGATTGCATATTGCATTCTCTTCTGCAGGCTGGATCACCTGACTGTACTAACAGCTTATGTCCACGGTATAAAACAGCAACACCATGAAGCCACAACCGCAGAGAGTTGTCAGAGCTGTACTGAAACCAAGAGAAGAGAAAGGAAACTCCATCCATCTGGGCTACAATTCCCATAAGTTACTTTCTTCTCTAAACCAACACTCTGGACTTGCAGTTGGACCTTTCATACAGAACTGTTCAAGTTTTGCTTTTTTCCACCAGAAATCTGAAATATTATTTAGGTGAAGAAATTATTCCCAATCCCATTTTTCTATGTAACTGAAGTCAATGCTTTCTAACTACCAGAGGCTTATGCAAGCACCAAAGACAGAGAGCCGAAACAGTACTACACACTGTGTTGCACATAGGCTTCACACAGGCTTTTACATTAAGAGACACGTTCTGAATTTGATTCTGTAGATTGTAATTTTGAAGCAAGAATAAATTAGAAGTAGAGTCTCTAAATTAAAAACTACACAAATTACCCTAGGGTTTGAGTCAAAAGAGCTTGCATCAAGTTGAAATGTTACAATCAGTAATAGACCTGAGCCAAAAACCTCACACTCCACAGGTAGATTTTGAATACCGCCAGAAGTTGACAGGAGGGTGTTTATTACCTCTACACTTGGCCAAGCCAAGGCTGTCAACATTCCCCAGAAACGTGCAGCAATTTGACTTTGGGGAAGTTCTGATTAATATGGACACTGTGGCTCTATCCCATTTCTAGTTCTCCTCCTCCTTGTCCCCATGACTGTGCATCGAACTTTACCCTTCACACAGGCAGGACACGGTACATAAAGTGACTTTCCAGTGAAAACACACGTTGACTACAGGATGCATTTTGTCTTTAGGATGCCTTTAAACAAAACAAGGTGTCAGCCAAGTCTTGGAACAACCTTTGTGGGGTTGTATTGCCCTAAGCACAGTAAAAGCATCTGGAGGCTTACCTTTTTATGGCTTTGTAGCAAATGATGACAACTATGAAGAGGAACACTAGTGTGGCACAGCATACTGCAATGATAATTACCAGGCCTGGCCACCAGGTCTCTTCAGTGGGACAAAAGGTAGACTTGGGAGCTGTAAAAAGAGTGTGAAAAACCACATGAGTTCTCCCAAATGAGCAGTGTATAATCAGATACACTTCAGTCACTCAGGCAATAGCACTATGCCAGGGCCACAGATACATGCAAAGAGATTATTTCACATTTAGGACCTGGTTGTTTGCTTGGGTTTTTTTTCCCCAAGCAATCAACTTCTCTTCTTGGTACTAGATATTTCTTTTCACGGTCCCCAGATGACTGAGTTCTCTGTGACAGCATTGTCCACAACCTGGTGCTCAGCGTGAAGGAGAAAGGCTCAGCTCTGCTACCCATGGCAAATCTCTTCTCCCTCTGCATTTGCCATCTCTTGCCGCATCAGATTTAGCTTTAGAGAGAGATATAATGCTGACTGAGGGTGGGCTTTCACACCCCATCAGGGCGGGAGTTAACTAGGAGCTGCAGCAATGCTTGCCAATCAATATTGCAGCTGCTATCACTGTAACCTTGGAGCAAGGAAGGGGGGATTTGTTTAATTGCTTTTAAAGGACTACAGTTGAAAAGCTTCTTTCTCATTACATTGCCTTTGAACTGTAAGTCCAATAGGTAAGAAATGTTAACTGGTGAAAATATAAGCAATTATTATTATATTTGGATTTAGGGCTACAATTGTCTATTTAAGTACCACTCACAACAAGTAGTATTTTGCATCAGAAGGAATACTGGTGGCATTTAGTTAAAATATTTTCCTTCAGGGCCATATTCCTTCTCTCATTCTTTGAAGGGATGCTTATTTCCTGAAGGGTGGTGAGCAACAGACAATGTCATGAGCAGTATCAGCATGTTGCAGAGAAGCAAGAGACCCTTAAAACAATCCACAATCACATAAACTCCATCAGAATTTGTGTCACCTTAAATGTACCTTTAACAACAAATCTGTCAATGGAACTACCTAAATCTAGATGTTCAGTTAATATAGCAAAAGGCGCTTTTTGGAGTCTAATTATTTAATCTGATATATCCTATATTCTGAGCTTCCTGCTATATACATCACAAATAGCTGCACAAGTTAAAATATGCCATCACATCTGCATCATTTATTGTGATCTAAGATCTCCCATGCCTCCTGTGTTTGATTAGGAAAAGACATACATGTTCTCTTAGCTTAACACTCATAAGGTTAAATCCTGAATTACAGGATTACTGAGGAAAGTGGTTTCTTGAGTTGCATAATCTATGGAAGAACTGGCAACATTCACGCTGAGAAATCTGCAGGAGGACCTTAGAAAAAGGCTATAGAAAGAATTATAAGAAGCAATCAAAATAATAAAGTAACAGCTTCATAATTTATAGGCAGTTCAGCATTTGGTGTCTCATAAGAGATCCTACCTTTCTGACACACATCGGCCTTCAACACATTCTATCACTATGATAGTATCTGTCCAGCAAATATTGCCTTTAATTTATAGTACATGTATTGACTGTGAGGATGTTTGGGGTTTTGTGTTTGTATGGTGGTTTGTTTTTTTTCCTATGGGAGACAAAAATAAAGCTGAAAAAATAAGTAATTTGAAGAACTAATGGTTTCTGGCTTTTCTTTTGACAACATGTCCACTCCCAGACTATCTCAGCAACTGAATTTCTCTTCACTACTACATCAGCTGCAGAAGTCAGTTTTCAGTGGGTGATCAAACTATTTGTTGAGTTGTGATAAAGCTAATGTTTTTAATATTCTCTGGAAGAAATACTGTTACATTGCAGTCTCAGGGCCAACTCCACCTTCCTGGTGTTGTCCTGACAAACACAAAAGCGAAATCAAAGAAAACACATTCACCAGCAAATGCCATGTAAAATTAGATGAGATCATAAAAAATGGGTCTAGCCTCATCTAGTACTTGTTCTTCCTCAAAGGCAGGATGAACCAAACTAGTTGTAAAGTAAAATGAGATGGTGAGACTGGGCTGCTCCTTGCACAACAAAGGACATTGACAAATGGCAGAGACAGTGTATAAAGCAAGGCTTGTCACACGCCTGTGTACCATGTGCTCCTTGATGGCTTATCACAGTGCTTTCACATGGAGAACACACAGATATATGTGGGATTGAATAGTGAATATGACTCCTGACAGCCTAGAATGAAGGGAAAACAGGAATTACTGATACGGAGGTGCCCCCTAATCACCCTGGCTTGGTTCCCTTCCCCACTGGTCCAGACCAGGCACTCAGAAAGAAGTATGAGAAATCACACTGGAATCTATCTAAGCCTGTTTCTTAGTGGCTGGTAGGTTTATACGGCTTTAAACATTATTTGATATTTGTACTTCTTATTATTGCAGTGCTAGGCAACCTTGTTTTCCTTAGAAATGTTCACTCTTTCTCCAATAAGTCCCTAGCTGCATGCTCTTTTCTGCCTTTCTCAGTATGCATTCACATAGCCCTCATCACCACAGCATTTCTACATCCTTAATGCATTTCTCCTCAAATTATCCTGTGAGGAAGAGCAGAACTGCTTTTAACCGCCTTGTGCTGACAGGGAGCCTAAGCTTGGCCCACATGGATGCCTCTGTGAGCAGCTGGGAAAGCCAAAGTCAGCCGGGAGGGGAACTTCCCAAAGAGCCAGCAAGGTGCTTGGGAAGCACCCTGTCCTCAGAGGGGTCACTCTCAGCGAGTCCCTCACTGAGCTCCTGATGTTAGGAGGGTGTTGATGTCTCCGTCCCCTTGGGCTTGGGCTCACAGCTCCACTCCCTCGGGCAGCCCACGGCTGTGGAGGCTCTCTGGCCTGTGCCTGGGTTCCAGAGCCCAGCTCACCACCTGCAGTACAGAAGAAAAATGTGGCACCTGAGAGGGGTGGGTTATGCCCTCAATGATCAGAAATTATCTCAGGGTGAGGACACACATGCAGCACCCTCTCACAACTGTGTCACTTTGCACGGAGCATGCATTTCATGTCTTCACTCTGAAGGAGTGAAGACATGGGTCCCAACCCCTCCTCTAAGGAGATGCTGAAATTATTATCAAAAGGACTGAGCAGAAGATGTCTGACAAAACCTCTAAGAATTACAATGTCCATGTATCTCAATCTCTTAGAAATCCTATGACAAAATGCAGGAAAACAATTCTCATGGTCACCTCCTTCTTTGTGGCACCTCATTAAACGCATTATAAAATGGATGAAAGGTGCATGGGTTCAGGACCAGATTGTGCCCTTTTCCTTGTTGTGTAAAGAAACAATGAGCCCTGTAGTGCTGTCATTCACAGCAGTCTGTGTGGCGAGTGGAGGACATCCCTGGGCATGGGGACTCCCTTTGGCATCAGTGCAGGGCTACTGAGAGTTGAGGGCTGGCCAGCCCAGCCATGGTTTAGCTCCCTTGGCACCCATCACCAGTCTCATGTGAGCAGCTTCAGCTGCTCAGAGCGTGATTGCCTCCTGGTTTGACTCATTCCTGGCTGCTCTTCACTGGTCTCTAAACCAGCTGAACAGAGAAAGTGATTTTCAAAGTTCAACTGAAGGAAAATGTGCTTTTTCTCCTAAGCCCTCAAGTATCTTTGTGCACACTGAATACATGGCTGGGTGAAAAGTGGTAAGAAGGTGATGACACTTTAAAGAAGAATAGCAGGATGAGCTAAGCAATCTAGACTGTCATCCTCATAGAAAACCTGCCAAAATAATGATCTCATTCAATTAATAAAATATAAAAATACATAATTGATGCTAAACAGTACAGGTTTAGGAAGACAATATTGTCAAACAAGATATTTTCTGAGGAGATCACTGGTTTGGTCAACAGATGTATTAGTGCTGGTGTGACAACTTTAGACTTTGCTGTGACCTCCGACTCAATTCCAAATAATGTTTGGATTATGAAACTATAAAGTTACACAGTAAGGGTGAAACATACAAATTGAGTTAAAAGCTAGAGAACTGGCATACCTCTAAATCTAACTATAAATGTTAGATCACCAAAATAGGGTGATGGATACTGATAGAGTCTGTAAATGACTCAGGAATGTCCTCCACTACAAGTGGAAGCTACACATATTTAGATTAGAAATAGAGTAATTATTACCATTAGGGCAATTATTCATCACAATAGTCTATCAGCTTTGGTGAGAGTCTGGTAGACTTTCCATTTATCCTAAAAGAAGTCTAAATTCAGCTAAAGAGATTAGACTCAGAATGAGAATTAAGTAAAGAAAACATCCAATCACTGGAAAATGCACATGAGCAAAAAGCCTTTTTTCTGTTGGCTTTAAAATTCATTAGATTTACTCTTAGAAGGCCAACACCCTCTCCTATTCTCAAAAACACCAGGCCTAAATAAATAGAGTGAATTAACAGACCCATTTCAGACCTACACTGGGTGGCTGGATCCAACTTACTGAAAACAAATTCATGCAAAAGTACTTTTAGAGCAAAGGCATCCTGCAAACTATTTCAGCACCACAAAAATCTTACACACTTGCTTTCTTGGACTACATTTGTTTTGAAGGCTCAGCATAAAGACACAGTTCCACTTCTAATGTTAGCAGGTATCTGTACACAGATGGCTCTGTCCTGGAATGTGCACACCAGGAAAAGTCTTGCTCAGCTACAGAGAGTATTTCCCTCAACGTCCAGGCACAAAAATAGAGGTTGCGTCACTGGAAAGGAAGTTTCCATAAAATCACAAAGAAGTCTCAGATTTCTTTTTAGCAAATCTCAGAGTGGGTCACTCTCAAAATTGCCCTGAGCTATCAAAACCAAAAAAACAGTGAAGAAGCTTTTTTAATCTTCTGGATTAAGTACTAAATTGTTTTGTGTATATTATAAAAGTGACACATTCTTGTACTGTTCGTGACAGAATATAGAAACAGGACTTGGAATTCTCGGATACGCCCTCAGGTTATCTTTAGCGGACATGGTTGTACTTTATAAAGGTCAGATTTTTGAAATGTAGTACTCCTGTCATTTATTTCGATTAGGGCTACTACTTTCCATCACAATATGGGTTGTAGGTGAATTGCTTTTCACATGGGAATGTCGGGACATTAGAAAGTAACACTGTTGAGTCTGTCAGGAGAGAGTAAGTGCTCCTTCAGGGCGGTTGCGCTGGGCTGGTGCCTCTGTGCAGCCTTCGGCAGCGATGCTGAGGCAGGGAGCCTGCATCAGGGCATCCCCTCCCACCCGCTCTCGCCCATCAGACAGCCCAACAAAGCAAAGCAAAGCAAAACAAACCAGAACAAAACAAAACAAACTCAAAGCAAATACAGGGCTGAGCCGGAAAATAGCTAAGGGAGGCAGTGACCCGTGCTCCCTTGTGCAATCCCAGCGGAGGTGGCTCTGGCTGAGGTCTGAGTGTGTCAATCTGCTTGCAGGCTTGGTCCCAAGCAGCTGGTGAGTGTGCACCGATGTGACGTGGAAGGGTGACAGTGACCCACCTCACCTCTCTACAACAACAGTAACTTCATGCCTGAAAAAGGAAGAACGCATTCAAGACAAATCAAGACTTATTATTGTTTTTCCTCCTGCTTTTATTCCTGTTCTTGCAGAAAGGTCAAGAGTGCTGGCGTAATCATCTTTATGAGACATCTGTCTGTTTTTAATATCGTATACTCACAACAGGCTAAACCCTGCCATCTCTATGCCTGCAGCGCTCCTCTTGCTATTGTAGGGCTGCCTGAATCAGCCGTGCACTTCTAATTAGCATGCTAGGAAGTGAGATTGGATTTTATTTTGAAGGCAGGCTCATATTCCACGGGCCTCAAGTGTTTTATTAGTCTTGGTTGGAACTTAAAAGGAACTGGAGATGCAGGCAATGTGTTTCTACCAACCTTTATGTATGCCACATATTTTAGAGATCTGTTGATCTACTGGCTAAGGCAGGGTTTTGTGTTCTAGTCTCATCTTCACTCTCATTTGCCTTATTATTTTGATATATTTACATAATTCGTATGTTGGCATCTCCATTTGCAAGCCAGAGAGAAGCCACTAGTTCTTAGAGCTGTTATCACACTGGGATGCGGGAACAAGCCCATAAAACATGGAGAAGTGATTTCATGGATATGTGATTTCAGATGTCAAGGTATATGAAAAAACTGCCCAGTTAAATGTGGAAAGTGATTTTGATTCTTTTGCAGTTTGGGTCTCTGTGCTTCCCAGCCCCACATCTGCTCCCACGCACAAGCCCCAGTAGGAAACTGGAGTTTATGCTCACGTTGCAACCACAGCCGCTCGCAGAGGCAACGCTCCAGCTGGTGATCAGGTACAAAGACGGGCTCACAGAAAGCAAGATCACCATTTTCCACTGACAGATGAAGAGGACTGTCTAACTGTGTCAGGTTTCTGCATGCTGTGAGAGCAACAATATATACACGTCGAGATATATATATACATAAATGTGTACAAATCAATGTATATACATGTATAAACATACATGTATACTTAGAAAGGACATTTGTATGAGAAATACATATTTAATGTACGTATATAAAGAGGTATACATATGCATCCATATAAATGAAACTTCTGCCAATAGTTTTGCTAAACAAGTTTGCATTCTGAGTGGCTTTTCAGGATTAATTAGTACGTGTTGGTGACACAATATGTAAGAAACTACCGATTGCTTTTTCCTTCTCTGTCTTCCCTGCACTTGAGAATCCTTACATCAGCTGAACATGTAAAGGCAAACATTCACATTTGGGGCATCTATGTGTCTGAAATGATTCATTTAGAACATATAGGACCTATAAGATATGACTGGATGCACTTCGCTGTTTCCCTGGCAAGTCCAAAAATCACCTCGTCAACCTCCCTTCACAGCTGTTGCCTGCAGACAACATTCCTGGGCACGCTGGAACTGCTGAAGGGGAGATGCAGGAGCGCATCACATCAAATGTCAAAGGCCATGCTGGTATCAGCAGGAGCCTTGGGGGCTGCATCAGCCCTCTCCCTGACTAGCTGGCCACAGCCTTGGAGACAGCCTGCAAGAGGCCATAATCCTCCTCTGCACTGCCTTCAGACCACACAGCAAACCCAGAGCAAAGACGGTGAGCTGACTTGTGGAGGGGGAGGGAAAGGCATTCCCAGATTTCAGCTATGCTGGATCCAAGACATAAGCAGGTCCAGCACCACCAGGTGCTGTTGCCAGCAGCGTGTACATGCAATTAAACCTTGAAGAAAGATAACTTGCATTTGGCCCCATCTGCAATGGGGCATCTTCTTTGCCATGGTCATAACCAAATCCATCTAGCGGCTGGCCAGAGGGCTTTGGGCACTGGCTGACTCTCTCCTGGCACCCCAGTAGTGGCTACAGTCTTGCCTTCTGGGAGATATGAAATGATGGGAGATGAGAAATGATGTAGAGGAGACACTGGGTGCAGACCACCTTAGAGGAGCAAGACTTGTGTCACATGCACTGTTGTATGCTTGCACATGTTTGCTTAGAGAAATTGTGCATGTCCCCTCCTTGGAAGTGTTCAAGGCCTCATTATAATGATGGCCTCATTAACAGATGAGGTCCATTTGGAGCAATTTCATCTCCAGTAAATCCAAACATGATGGAAAGGGTTTGGATTATCACAGTCTCCAAAGTGCAGTAACCCAGAAAGCTGCTCTGCTGGACCTGTTCCCTGAGATCCTGCCACAGAGAAAATGCACAGGAGGAAGATGTCACCCAGTGAGCAAAGATCTTTAGACCAAAAATATCCTATCCCACCACCACCATGTCTGGAGCATGGCTGTAAGTGTACACAATGTGCAACAGACTGGCTTAAAGAAAATAAGAATCACCTAATTTTGAAGCAGATTTGGATCCAGATGAAAAATCTGTGTTAGCTTTTTTTATTTTTATTTTTATTTTTTCCTGTTGCTTATAAACTAAGGGCCATTTCCAGAGTGCCATGAGCTGGCTGTGTAAACAGCTACGACCAGGCAATAGCGGTGGGCTCAGCAGAAATCCTGTCCTAATTTACTGCCTCCCTGGAGTAGCTAGGTTAAATAATACTGGTGGAAATAAGTTATTCCTGTAGCAGATGATACTTCTGCTTATGACATTATGTTGCAGACAAGTTTATATCATGCAGCTGCTCCATGCATATGTTCCTACTACACTTTTAAGGGAGATACTGCCATCACTACACAGCGGGAACTTCTGCTATAATAAAAACATGTGTGGGACGATGCTGGAGAAATTCCCTCCCCTGCAGCTTTTACACTGTAGACACTGTTGTTCTACACTCTTGGTTCTCCCATCTCCTTAGTTTGCTCTTCTTTCTAAAAGTACTTCCCTTCTGATAAAGAAACATGCTCAGTTTTGTACTTAATTTTGGACACTGGAGTTTGCAGGAGGTGGAGAAAAGGGGCAGTTCTGCATCAGTTTTCTGAAGGTCGTGGGCTACAGAGGAGTGCAGGGCTTATGGCAAGAAATATGACTGGAACCACTGGTGGAAAAAAAAAAGAGCGTGGATACAGATAGTGAAAAAGGATGGGGGAGTTTTAAGTGTGGTTCTTATGATCTAAGCAAGTTATTAAACCTGTATGCATCTAGGTTTGGCTTTTGTAGTGGAATCCACTACAGCCCCATGTAGCTGTGCTCTCTTGGTAGGTCTCATGCAGCTGCTTTTCCCTGGGAGATCTGAGAATCCTTTAGAAAATGAACATATCATTAGGACCAAAATAAAAATAATAGCAGGTGAAAATATGTGTCACCCAGGCTAAGTGAAGCACATAGTGAGGGAGCAGCTTGCACAAAGTCACCACAGCTCGGTGGAAAAGCCAGGAAACAAAACATCTTTTGACTCCCAGCCAGTCCTACCCTCTGGATCGTGTTACCTCCTCCTTGGGAGTAGATGCAAACACTGGGTTTGGCCATAACTACATTACAGGGGTGGAAGCAGCAAGCTCCCTTGTTGACTTGCTGGGGTAAGTGCCAGATCTCTGCCCTAAACCGGCAACGCTGATGCTGGGAGCAATATGTGTCCGAGACCTATAATCAGAAATGAGGAGAGATCCCTAAGGTGCCCAGAAAGGCAGATGCTAAGCTTGTGGGATAACTTGTGCTCGTTTTGCACAGCTGCAAAGGAAAACCAGTATTTCAGTTCAGAGTCCTACGTGCTTATGGAAGGATGATGATGCACACAGCAGAGCAGTCAAAGGACTATCAAAAAAGTACAGAGGGAAAGTCTATGCTCCAAACGATTGACAGGCTGAGGGCCAGAATCTGCAGCCTTAATCGTATTAGGTTGTTGGTGAAGCTGGTGGGACCTGCCAGAACTAAGGTACAACCCTGCAAATAAGAGCAAAAAACATGGTTTCAGCTGCCAAGGTCTTTTGGAGGAGAGCAGGGTTAGCAAGCACAGAGGGAGAGTCTGTTCTCTAAAGCATGATCTGGAAACGCAGTAGCATTTAAAGGCCTTGTGGAAAAAAGGCTTTTAAGGAGATTACATCATAGCTAGTTTCTGTGTTAACACTCGGCTCTGGCATTTATCTTTACAATGAACGTTCACGTCAGCCGCTGCCCTCTGATCTGACTTTGTCACATGTTTTCTAACCAGCAGTCTCCCAATGAGACGCTGTTTCTCCCTCACCATCTGATTCTCCCTCAGCAAAAAGGACTGAATTGTTTTTACCCTGATTAAATCACACACTGTCAGCTTCTGTCCCAAGCAAATGAGAATTGAAGCCTGTGCCTTGGAAGGTGGCCTCGTCCTCACACCAGCGGGGCCATTGTGGAGAGCCTCGTCGGCACCGTCACATCTCCCTGCTCTCCACAGCCTGCGTAAATGCCAGGCTGGGCAGCACCAAGACGGTCCTAGTGACACCCCAGGTAGTCCCAGCCTCCCTGAGAGAGCCACCACTCAGGCAAACCCTGCTGTACTCAGTCGCCTGCTTTCTGAAACACAGGACTCATTGATCAGATTAGTGGGTATCTGGTGCCTCTAAGCCACAGTTTACAAATGCAGGGAAAATTGCTGTTAAACTAGTACCCTGGAATTTACTCTAGGAGGTGACCTGATTTACAGAGGTTCTGAGCACCCAAAAAAAGCCAGTGTGCTTTAACTTGAGTATGTAAATATACAACCTTAAGTTTAATGTTCTGAGTTTTATGATATAGGCGTTATCCTCTCTTTACTTAGGCAGAAATTCCTCTCAGGATGTGGGTTCCTGTCTCACGTCTCCCCCTTGCTTGTTGGATGATTTTGGAAACTTTTTCACCCCCTGTCCCTGTTTCTCTTTCTCCAGGATGGTGACAGCAGTCCCAGCTTTCCAAACTCTTGCAAGACGTAGGGATAAAAAGTGCAACATAAGGCTGCATGTCAGCACTGTTATTATTCCTTTCTCACTTCTCTAATAGAACAAATAGATAAATTTGTAAGTACTTCACCTATATTTCTACAAGAAGTAGCTGCATTTCCCTGACCTCCTCATCAGCTACCAATTCAAGCAAACACAGCAGCACGGCACCGACCTGGGGACAGTAATCCTCAGTTCTTTTGAACAGAGGCACCACTGACAGGCACAGAGATATGCCAGCACAGTACCATCCACTTCATTGCACAAACACGCAGTCTGGCTCTCCAGCAGCGAGCGACACGTACAGAGAGTACCGGCTGTTCTTCTGTGGGGAAAAACAGTGCTGACGATCATCTGCTTGCCCCAGCCAACTGGGGGAGCTCGTCACATTATGGCAATGAAAAAAGCATCCTGGAGAAAAGAGGCTTGACAACTAAACCTTCATGCTAAATCTGCCTTTGCCATTTCCGTGCTCTGACACTTGAAAGCATATTAGCATATTTATACCAGTATTCAACTAGCACACACACATGCATGCAGATTGACATCTCCGTATATCCATTATCCATTCTGCTTTGGCTGGCACAGATTTCCTAGAGAGGATCTAAAAATGAGCGTGACACAGAGGTGAGTGAACTCTCAACATGTTTTATGGATGAACTTAACCCCCGTAATAGGCTGTACTCAGCCCTGCAGACCAAGCAAGTACTTCCGCCTGTCCTCTGCCAGCATGTCCCAGGTATCCCTGTCCCATGGCCATTTCTGCGAGGACCCAGTTGGCCATCCCACTGTGTGAGGCTCTGGCTTCATCGCTGCATCTCAAAACAAAGTGGAAAAAACTCAGAAGCGTCCGTTTTGGTGGTTTTGCTGTGGTGGGCGCTCTGCCTGCTGGGACCTGCTGGGCTCAGTAAACGTGAGCAACTTCAACACGGGCAGGGGGAGGTTTGCTGCTGTGAATCAGATATGTGGAGACTTCTTCAAGCTTCTTAGAAAAAGAGCTACCTTTGCTTGCAGGCTTACAGCACGGGGCCCTGAGGCGTTCGGTATGAGACGAAAGCAGCGATCGGTGAAAGAAGTAAAAGGTCTCTTCTGAGCTAGAACTTGCTGGGGACAGGTGATACGTTTCCCCACAGAGCTTTCTTCTTCCATCACATAGCCAATATCACCTCCCAGATCCACCACAGTAAGATAGTTATGAAGAGAAATGAGTCTTCAGGACAGTTGTTTCCTCCAATCAAGCTGGCTTGCTTTCAGGCTGTTTCAGAAGCTGTTCTAGTGCAGAAGATGGGCTTATCACCAGCTGCCACGTATTTCAGGGAGAGACAGGCTCCTACATGGGCGGGTGCAGCTGCAGAGGGCATCCTGTGAAGAAGTGACTGCCAAAGGAGCAAAGACATGAGCAGAAAATTGGTCTTACCCTCCCTGCATCCTCCCTCGTGACCTGCTGATCATCATTCACCTCAGATCAACAGTGAGGAAGTGCTTAGCAAACAGCACATAGAAAGCATCTGTCCTCTCCAAATTAAGGTGGAGCGGGCCATGACTTAGGACACTTGCTGGGAGTTAAGTGGTTTAGAGCAGGTTTTGTTTAGGTGATAAAAGCCTTTTAAAAGCTAGCCCTTGCTTTTACTGAACCTTGGGTACCCTTGGATGAAACCTATGCCCCAAGAGGTGCTGCGAAGGCAGGTACAGCTAAGCCTGTTAAGGTGCTGTGGCAGTGGCACCCATATGGACACGGCAAGTATATATAGCGATAGCCCTTCCAGGCTGCTCATTCCCATATTTGCTGATCTACGTTCTTTTGTCAGCTTTTTGTTGAAGCTGTATCATCACTGACAGAGGAGAAATACGACGTGACATAGTGCTGTGCTGCACCACAGGTTCTCATCCAGCCCCTCAGGCTCCCTCCTTTCATTACTCTGCGGTGACAGCGTGGCCATAGGCTCTGCCTCTTGCTCCCAGCACGGTGAATGCCTCGTCTTCCCTGCTGTGTGGTGGTGGTGGTGGTGCAGCCTCCACTTTAATAAGTGACAGGACAGGACATAGCTGATCAATTCCATAGCAATTACAGTTCACCTTTGAAGCTAAAACTAATAACAATCTTCAGTGCTTGACATCCACTTATCTCAAATATGAAGTCTGCAGAGGTGGAAAATCACCTCTGTTTCAGATATGATAACACTCAGTGGCTGATAGGGTAGCCGACTCTCCTGGGATCTCCCAGCAGGTTGGTGGCAAAGGGAGAAGCAGCTCCCTGGATTCTCTTTTTGCCATTCCCTGCAGGGTGGACAAGATATCTCCTTTGCAGGAGTCACAGCACATCTCCACCAAGTCTTCTGAAAGTGTATCCATCTTTCATCTCTTTCAGTCAACAGGCCTTCAAAGGAGAGATGATATAGGCTGAAAATCAAACATCTGAAATATGATTTCAGAAGTCTAAGCTCCTACACTGATGACCAGTCTTTTGCTAGCAAATGATTTATAAGATACCTCAGAGCCAGCAGATTCAATCTCACAGAAAGATGACAGATTTTCTTGTCATAATGTTCTATATATATATATAGATTGAATTAAGGTCCATATCTGCACAACTTCTTCAGGCTGAATGGTATTCACATGAGTGGTGCCATCAAAGTCACAGGCTATGAAACATGAGTAAAATTCAGTGCTATTGGTATGATTAAGATATTATCTCTTAGATCCTTTGCAGCTTTTTAAAGAGCTCAGGAACCTCCAGATAACAGTAAAGATTGGACAAGCCTCATATCTGAGAGCTGAAACTGTCTCAAAATCAGTGCCTTCAGGGAAGGCAGATACAAAACCAGCTTCAGCCAACTGCAGACTGAATTTCTTAACACAGATTGTGAAAGACTTGGAACACACTTGGAGTATTTTCTTGGTGTGTTAGCAGCAGCAGTTTCTAAGGGCAGTAGTTTGTGCCCATCTCTGAAAAATTAATGGTTTGCCTGTTGGGCATTCACACACTAAATGGACAGAATGACTGTAATAGAATATACTTTAGATTGGTAAGTACAGATGGCTTTAAAGAATTCACGTTACAAAGAAAGCCATATTGCAAATCATATGCCTGAGTTTTAGGGAACAGCTGGCTGACTATGTAGCAGATATTTCTGTTAGTGTACAATGTCTAAATAAACACAATCCCCCTGTTTGATGTTACATAGATAACTCCTTGTATCGTTTCAATGTCTCAGTTATGGGTGAAAGTAATGGCTAGAGCTATCACTTAAAAATGTCCCTGAAGAGATCAGTTAATAAGTACCATACCTAGTGCACTCAAGTTCCTTTTGCAAATTGTATTTATGTTCAACTTAAGGGAAATAAAGTTGACGATCCACCCAGAGTAAAAAGAACTGATGTGTGAAATGCTTTCCACACCAGGGATAAATTTAATTCTAATAAAAACAAAATTAGATTTATCAGTGTGTCCATAAAATACAGAACATTTAAAATGCCAATTACATCACATTAACAGATCAAGTGATTTCACCATGCCAAATGCCCAACATGAAGTTCATCAGTCATCACTCAAGAGTACATTTGTAAGTCTCTGAAAGCTAGAAGACAAGGAACAGCATACCTTACCATCACAAACCCAAGCAAATTGGTTACTAGTTCCTTTTTGCACTTTCCTCAGGCTTTACACAGAAGTCTGGACCTGCACGGGTAGGTGAGCTTTTGCAGAGATGCTGCTCCCCTCATCACTCCCTACTGAAGCTGATGGCACTAGGCAGCCAGTGCTGCTGAGTGATGCCCGAGCACCTGCATCTTGCCAAATCCCACTGAGGCCTAAACCAAACCCACCCTTTGCTTCACTGATAGTAATTACCTTCGATAGTGGCTATGAAAAAAGATTATGGACTGCTTCCAAAAGAAAAGGAAAATGTCCAGGGATGATTCAATAGAATCTGCTCCACTGGTCCAGCCTAATAGTAGCAGTGGTCCTGGTAAAAGTCCAACAGCATTTGTCAAGGAACAGATTTTTGTATAAAATATTTCTAACCAATGAACTGATGAAATATCAGCTCTATTTAAAAGGCATTTCAAAATTATAAAATGATTCATTTAAACAACAAGTAGAAAATCACAATTTCCTACTATATATGTGTCGTTATAATATATGATTTACTAGTGGCAGCGTTAAATATACTTGCTTAATTATCTATGATAGTTTTTAGCAGTGGCATCAGCTTTTAACCTATGTTTGTACTATATTAATGGACACTATGTACTCACCCAAATATCCAGACTGCTGCTTCCTTGATCTGCTACATCAACTTAAAAATCGCCTTAAGTTGCAATTACACAGACAGTACAACACCTTTCTGTCACGTTTACAAAGACAATGGACGAAATCATTACAACAGCATATATTTCTGTGGGTTTGCTTTACCAAGGTCAGCTGCTTAGTCCTCCCTGACAGAATGTTTGCGCCCATTAAGAGTCTACACCTGACTTGTCCAGCTGAGGCACAACTCCTTTTGCCATATGCAGGGGAACCTACAATTACTTGTAAATCAGCAGCCTCTGACTCACCAGTAACTTCACTGAAGATTTGTTATCTTCTTAATCAGTGAAATGTTAGGCACGTACAAATACACTGCCATCCACAGAGGGAATTAATGTCTTCATCTTAGCCAACTCCTTTTGCTTAAAAAAATAAAATAAAAAAATCAAGCTTTTGGGAGTATGCATCTCAGGATAGAAAGGACTGTTCTACTGTGGAATCAGTTTAATATCTGGTGCTTCATTTTCAAAATTAGACAATGCTTTTAATCTATAGATAACAGAACTCCCACTGACTTCTGCACTGCAAAATCTGGCCTGAGGCTTTTACTTTTAAATACTTCAAAATGTATCAACGAGTGCATTTTCAACAGAGTGGATTTTTCCATAATATGGATTTATTACTGCATGAAAAATTCAAAACAAATCTGCAAGGTCCCAGAGAGGGGGAAGATTCATCACTTGCCTAAATAAAAATTAGACTTGACAAAACATTTCAGAATTTATGTTGGTGAAAAACTAAACTGGGAAAGCAATGGAAGCTATGATTGACAGTCTGATCTAACCAGTGTTTTACAAATGTAGACGGAGAGTTTACATCAGCCCAACAGGAGACGTTAGGTGCACAAGCGATAGCAGAATCCTAACTTGAAAGCATTAGCATGAACCTTTCCAGTCTTGCCTGCTTTCTAGTCACTAAATCCAGCTCTTCAGACTTAACATAACATCCCAGATGTTTGAACCATTTCAGAATTCATATTTGATTGCTGCTTAGGAAATCTCCTCATCCTAAATAATTTGGGAGGTGAGGACTTGTAACTTTTATACCTACACAAGAAATAAACATGCTAAATGCAAAAGATATAAGGATTTGTTAAGTCTTTATGTCCTTAGTGATAAAATCAGAGGTGCCTGCAGTTTGAGGCAGGAGATCTAATAATTGCATTTCTAATTTCTGCCTAAATCCCATTTTCGATGCTTAATGATTCGGTTCACTGTGCTAACAGAGAAGGTGGAGTCTGTGATGTGAAAACAACACAATAGGGACCTGGACTAGACTCTGCATGTGCCATCACCCATGACTCCAAGCTTCAGGGCTGGATTTCAATTTAGATTTGAAAGCCTCAAAACCCTACTGCCAGTTCTTATAGAGTCTCAATTCTCCAGTAAAATGAAAGCGTACATGGAAGAAGACAAGAATTGAATTTTGGTTTTGCTTTGTAAATTATAAACAATGCTCTCACACAAGACTGTAATTCACAGTATGACAGCTGCGTTAAGAGAACTGAAAGGGCTTCCCTGTTTCAGCATTCCGCTAGCATTTTAAAAAAAAATCACTGTCTAGACCAGTCTTGTGGTAAAACAATATTCTCTCACAGTAGCTGTCATTAGCATAAAGAGTAGGAGACAATGTGCCCCCTGACATTTTGGTGCTACTGTAGTTCTCTCACATTACTGTTCAGTTTTCGTAGTGACTATGTTGTATGAAGTATACAAGACACATCTTCCTCATATTATAAAACAAAACCACCTCCAACTGTTTGCTAACAATTCCTTTGGGCACTTGGGAGAAGTTAATCCAAGACTCCTCAAATGTGCCCAAATATCTCAGAACTACTCATAACCTGTCCATCTGGTAAAAAGGCCATAGGTAAAGGCTGGTCCTGCCACCCTTAGGGTCAGAATTGCATTTCCAACTGGCAAGGTGCAAAGCACTCACCACAAGACAAGAGACCTGCCCAAAGGGAAACTTAGTCGGAGCTCTCTGAGATGCTCAACCTGTATTGCAGCAGCCGAGGCAGACTGCTCACAGCAAATTCTTCGGTGCCTCATCTTTCAAAACTCGTGGCAGCCTCCAGGAGAATTTAAATTCAGTTTGCAACCACAACCTCCCCTCAACTCCTGGGGGACAATCATATACATCTGCCAAGGACAAAAGTCCTTTTGGCATTGTGTAGGCAAGCACATTGCCATCTGTACCCATGTAGTACAAGTGATATGGTGAGCATCAGGACCATGCTCAGCTCCCCTGCTTGAATGACCCTGTGGAGACAGTGCTCAGCTTGAGCCTCAAACTCATTCTCTGGATCCACACTGGGTAACCCTGTCCATTCTACCACAAGGCTTTAGGTTGTAGAAAAGCCCAAGGAAAAAACATTTCTGCAGTGAACAGCTATGTTGTTAACAATCAGCAAGACAAATCTGCAAATTTTAGTTGCTTTAAAACCTACTCAGAGTTTGAGAAGTTCCAGACTGTTCTGTACTTCAGACTCCTGCCTATATACACATATTGTCACCATCTGTACTAAAAGATGTGAATTTCCTTAGCTCTCCTACTTGCACTGAAGACACCCTGCATGCTTTTTGAAATTGAGCTATACATCTGTGCTCATATAGCTGTCAAAAAGTTGCAACCTTCCTATAGTTGGTCATTTTGATTTTGGCAATTTCGCCAGCCCAAATAATTAGTTAATTAGATGCGCTATCTCCAAAGATAAAGATTTCACCTTGAAAACCAAAATCATACTATTACAGCCTGGAGATTAAGAGTCCTCTGCAGTGATGTCATTCACTTTGGCTTTGCACTGACTTGATTATGCTTTATCTCAGTGGACAGCTCAGGGCAAACTTTCACTGAGGCCAGAAGCTGCAAAGACATCACTGTGTGCATATCTGCAAGCGTCCAACAAGTCAGAGGTTGGTTCATGTATCCAGACTCAACTGTACTACTATAGCTTCTAATGATCTCAGATAAATCCTTTTATTAAGTTTCCACCTCTAAATTTTGACTGAAGCAATGTTTGACTGGACACTGCCAGCACCCAGAGAGGGGATGGCAGTACCATGGACCCCTCATCCAATGTGGGAGATGGGTAGAGCAGAGATAGCAAATGTTGCCAACTAGCAAGTGTTCATGCTGAACAGCCTTTCTTGTCCTTGCACCATTTTGAAGAAGTCACTTTTGAAATGTTTGTCCTCGAATCTTTTATAGGTTAAAACTCATTCTGACTGCAGTGTATGTCTAGCTTTAACCTGTTCCTGCTTTGAAAACCTAGTTTCTGCTTCCAAAGTTCTTTCTTCTTTGCAGTGCCCCTGGAGAAACCTGCATGCTCAGAAAGTATTTAAGGGTTGACAACAGCAGTATTTTAGATTTTGAAGGGTCAACATCATTTGAACTAGCTTAATATCATGGGTCTGTGAAGCTGGGTTAGAAATGCTGCCTAAACCAATCCACGTTGCCTTAGTCCTGGCTGAAATCCAAAGACAATGAGGAAAGTAGATGGGGAAAAAAAAAGAAAAAAGAAAGTGTTAATTAAAGGCCAGGTTCTGAGCACCTCTATCTCTTTCAGGTCATCTCTTTTCAGGTCATCTAGGGACCACAGTCAATTTTACTGAAAGTTCCTCCTTTCTTTGCTGTCAGCATCTAAGCTTAGTTGGCCTTAGGCCCCCGAGAGCCTCAGGAGCTTTCCCTTCACTTCAGCAGCAAGCAGTTTTCTAGTCACAGGTTAAAGAGCAGGCTGCTGCTTGCATAAGGAGAGTTACTAAGGAAACATCAATATGTCAGACCGTCTGGAGAAACCACAGTTGGCTCAGTGACCATGTCTCCTGACAGTGTCCACCACTTTGTCACACAGTCCCCACCATCCCAGTTACTTCTTACACAGACCTCTCTCCTTGAAGACCCTTATTAAAGTACACATCTACACTGAACAAGACAGCAGTATCTCAGTGGGATGCCAACAAACTGTATCTGGAATGGAGCTCAGTAAACTCAGAACTGAAATGCTCCACGTGTCCCACTTTACAGAAAGAGACAGATCTGAACTGTCAATATTGAGACAACCAGCATCCACAGGGACCGTCGAGGCTGATCCTCACCTTCACTGAGATACTGTAAAGCAGACAGGTTCACTGGGGCAGACCAGGAGTCCTCCACTTAGCGAGGAGGAGGCACATGGATATACTGCCATGAGGGAATGTCCTACAGCAGCTCCAGAGTGGATGACTGAATGCAAGAACAGGGCTTGGAAAGGTCATTAGAAACACTAGTGGCCTTTGTGAAGGAGATAGAGATGTGGGAAAAAGAGGCCTGGGGTCATGGCTGAAGAAGGACAAAAGCAGTCTGTTTTCTTCCCTGGAGCCTGGAGTTCTGATGGCAGAGGCATTCTCTGAATTCACCAGTCCATAATCTTGTTGTCCAAATTTGGAAATATATGGGCCACATGATCTAATCTAATTTCCCACATTTATATTGTTGAACAAATGACATGATGCCTCTTCAGGTGCACTGAAACACTCCCCACACATTCTTACTGTAAATACATGATGGTAACACTAGAGGTGTCTCCTAAAGCCCTTAAAGTTGGTGTTTCTACCATAGCTCATGTATTTAGACTTGATTGCTAAGTTGTGTGTGATCCTACTCACTTTCTGTGGAGGGAATCAGCTTATTGTCCCTCAAAGCAGACACAACATTTACCAGTTATTACATGTGAATTTTGGAATTCACAACATCTAATGAATTTTTTATAGATCCATCTGCAGGAAGAAGAGCTAAAGATTTGTCACTGGATCATCAATCTGTCAGTACAGAAATGTCTAAAGAGACACTGAATCACAGAATGGCCTAGGCTGGAAGGGACCTTAGAGATCATTTAATCCAACCTCCCTGTCATGGGCACGGACGCCTCCCAACTAGATCAGGCAACACATGGGGACTGAATGGGGATGCGCTGTAGTTGCTCCTGGAAGTCCTGAATTGTCCTCAAGCACAATAAAAACCTTTCAGCGAGTGACTCAGCTGCTCCCAGTTACCCAGTGCTATTCCATACCTCCAAGTAGGGTTTGTAAAATATTCGGGTGGGACTGACAGGGAGGACACAAGGAGGGTTCCCTGCTTTTCCACAGCAGCAGCTGGAGATCAGACAGGGCATGTCAAAGAGCACTAGATGGCTTCATTTAGCAGATAACTGAGCTGCCAGTGGCTGTAGTAATTGGATGGACAGGAATTTTCTATCTACTGACTTTAATAATCAGGCCCAAACCACAGTAGCTGTTTTAGAAGGATATAGAGATGATCTAAACCTCCAACAACGTTCAGTTTGATTGCAAAAGGAGCTTTTAAGGACAGTGCCTAGCAGGCTGTAGCCTTTTGTGGCTCACAAGGCTCTGAGAGCAATGCCAGCATCTTTATGAAGTGCCTCGCAAAGGTAAAAAACTCACAGCTCCTGAGCTGCTGCTTTTTTGCAGAAGTCTTTTCCGTACTTAACTTAAATCACTTAAAAAGTGCAAAGTGCAAGTTTAGCATCAACCACTTAACAATAGCTTGTCTCGTCCCTTTACTGCCCTCTCATCTGAACGCTGTTTAAAAGCAACATCTATAACATAAATATTTAACCATGCTCATTCTCACAGGCATGGGGATTGCTGTATACGTGGGCTAAATCACAGTGCCTAGACAGCTAATAATAATGAAAGCATCTTGCAAGACGAGGCACTTGATTGCTACTCTAAAGCTTACTGGTGAAAGGAATGTGTAATCTATTTTTTTACTGCATGTGAAATGAAATAACTTTTTAAAATATTAGTCATCTGGATTTATATAGCTCATTTTTAGAACTGGGTTAGCATCTGGCAATCCAGCTGGAGTAAGCATCAGGCTATCCCAGTCGCAGGCCCATTTGATTTCTCTTTCCTCTTTTCACAATGCGTGACAGACTTCTTTTTCTCTGATATGATTGACTTCACAGGAGACGACTCCCCTTGCTCAGATCAGCTGCCTGACAGGGAGGGGAAGCAGCCTGGCAGCAGTGCCCTCCTCCCGGCACAGCTGGGCTGGTCCCTGCTCTGCCACATCTCATGTGGGTGACAGCAGCAACCTCAGGGCAATGAGCTACCTGAGGTATAAGAAAGCACAGTGGTAAAGTACTCTATTTTCTGACTGTGAACCAAAGATCAAGGGAATTTTCAATATCACTGTCCACGACATTTTCTTGAACACAGAAAGAGATCTTCCCTGCTATAAATCCCCTTCATAGCTGCTTCCCAAGCTGTCTTTCTACTTCTTTTCCCAAGTGTTTCACTGTTGGTTTTTTCCTGCCTTTGCCTTAATTTTCTGCAGTGTGGCACAAATACGAAGCATGCTCCTGGCAGAAAACACACTGCAAAATTCCCTCTGTCCTCTGCCTGGCTAAAAGCTGTGCAGAAGCCTTCCTTGTGTCTTCTGCATACCTGAGGATGGCAATGATAAAGACAAGCAGACAAATGATGCTAGCTAACGATTTCTTTTCCCTTGGGGGAAGCACTGAGAAGGATGCTGGGTATACTTTGCAACACTGTTCCCAGGGGAGTTCATCTAAGCAGGGAGAATTAATAGGCACCCTTTTAGTGAGAGATAAATTTGCAAAAACATAGAAGCATTAAGGAGATTTGCTGGAATATCCAACACCTGGGACGTAAAAGTGTCTGTGCAGGGTCCAGCCCACGTCCCTGAACTCAGCTGGCACAGGTCACAGCAGTGACCTCCATCCCACTGTGCAGGAACTGCCCCTCTGGGGACCACCAGCACAGCGATCACTCTCCAGGAAGCATCTGTGCTTCAGGGATCACAGGAATACTGATACAGAAGGAAGGTGGCAGAGCTAGCCAGCTGGAACTGCAGGGCAGAACGTGTGCCAGCCATGGGGATGCATGGTTGGAAGGGAGGAGGAGCTTGGATGGGCTGGATGAGGCTTGGGAGTGCTGATTTGTATGAAGAGAAATAGATGAGCCCTTGACTGTATGTGCATTAGTGGGAAAACTGCTCATTTGCCATTGCCTGCTGACACACCTCTGACTTGTCACAGTTGCAAGCACTTTAAAACTAGTAAGTCTGACTATGGTAAACCAGTAGGGCTCCAGTGTCTTGAAGAAGACAGCCAAATCTACAGAATGGTTTAGGAGGAATGTTTGAATTTTTTGCCTGCTTACAAATTACTTTGCCTTTGAGTACCCGGACCTCCAAGCGGTACAGCTGGTGAAGCAGGAGTAACTCAAGGGGAAGCACAGCGCTACATCTCTGTAGGAAAGCATTTCCCATGGCTGGAACATCAGGAAACCATTTAAAGATAGGGAATCATATCTAATACAATGAAAGGCGGGAATTTCTCTGGCTTTCCTCCAAAAGCCAAGCATTATTCATTGATCAGGAAGCAGATCTCCATCTCTACCGAGAACATTTTTTCCTCCATTTGCTAAGTGGAAAATGACTAACGAGCTAGCCATGCCCTCTCTCACATCCTTTCTCCTTCTGTCTGTCCAGGCATTCCCATTGCTTTTCCCTCCCTCAGCACACAACAACCGTACCAGCAGCTACTTACTTGGCACTGCTAGCAACCTCGGAGGTGGTGGAGGTGGCGGAGGTGGTGGTAACGGTGGAGGTGGCCTGCACTGGCAAACTTCCTCGCAGGTGTCCGTGACTTTCTCTGCTACAGGCTTGGAACATGACTTCTGGGGCTCACCCTGAGTGATCTGTGAGGAAATAAGTCATTGTATAAGCAGCAGAAACAATGAAAAATGCTTTTCTGTGAATGTGTTTCTTGGACTTGTGTACCCAAGCAGCACCTCAGACCTTTACCGAGAACTGAGTTCACGTTCTGCACTAATGCCACTACAAAGGGGTCTTTTCCTTGCATGAACTCCATTTTTTATTTTTTTACTTAACACAATCTCTTCAAAACCTCTTTCTCTCTTCCACATTCAGTTGAAATTGGCCAGTTGGTTTCTGAGTTATTACAGGGTAAGGAGAAAGCGGGTAGTGGCTGACAATATGATTGCGTAAGCCTTCTTTCCTTAGGAAAGCCATCTAGCAGCATGCATTATTCACAGGGTCATTGCTGCAAGCCAAAGAGAGCTAATAAAAATTACAAGATAGTTAGGGTCAGGATTATGTTCGTTTTCCTTATGGCAGAACTGGAAGCCAGAGGATATCTCCCCTTTGCTTTGCCAGCCTCACTTTGATGTTCAGAGAGCGTTTCACCGAGTGCTTCCCACCAAGAGGAGACGAAGCCCACATTTTACTCATCTGCAGACTACAGAAATGACACGGTCAAAATGGAAACACCACAAACTGTGGCTTGTAGCCTCCGTAACGTGCAGTGTCAGCTAGTAATAGAGATGAAGATGAGGCACTGCAGAACCCCAGACTACGCATCACTTGGCCATGGACAATGATTTAGCTAATAGTGGTATACAATATATATACAATACAATTGTATACAATACAAATTGTCATCTAGACATGACAAAGACCATCTATTAACAGCATATTTTTCTTATCATCACCAATATTTACATGACTAGGGATTTAAGGAATATGCAGTAAAACTCCTAAACTAATGCTACAAAATGAAGAGGTGTAAGTCCCTAATAAAATGAAATTTTTTGAACATTGCTGCAGCTTCTGAGGGTTGGTAACTTCAGAGGTCTCTAAGTCAGCTCTATCTGAGTGGACTGGTACCTGGAAGGAAAATACTGGATACAATTTTAAGGAGACAAAGCCTAAAAGAGGGATAAGCATGTTATCCAACAAGCACTTTGAATGCAGGATTAGGAGACCACCTGGAACAGGCTTGTGTCTTGCTGAAGCTAAAGACAGTTACACCAGCATTCAACTGTTGCCTTGTAGTTTGATCTCCAGCGGGTTATTGTCCTAATAGTTTTGGCCTAACATTGGCTTCTTTGATTCGCTCTTTTCCACAACATGCTGGTCGTTACAAAGAGAAGGTCTCTTGCAATGCTTTCCGTTTCAGGCAGGCCTCTTCTGCCTCCCTGCTTATCCGCAGGGTCACCCAGGGTTGCTTTCTTCCCCCTCCTCTCTCCTGCCCAAGCTTTGCTTCCCTTCCCTTGCCAGCTCCGGGCACACAGTCTGTCTCCTCTCCCCTTCCCACCCTCACCTCCAGCCAGCCTCTCCCACCACCCACAGCTGGGCACTGAGGGTGCTGTGCTGCCTCTTGGCTGCAGGAAAGCTGTACACAGTCATTTCACGTATTTCTGGCCAAAAAAGAGAGACGTCGCTAATTAAAACAACATCACTGCACAAAGGACATGTTCACATGCATAGGAGGTTTCTAAATGTAGAAAGATGCATTACTCTGGCCCTGGGGAAAACGAGGTAGGGCTTTGTTGATTAATATTATAGAGAGGGAGGAAAGAATAGAAGAAGCTATGCGTAGCTGAGTTGGAAGGACGGCTCAGCACAGCACAAGTCAGAAGGCTCAGTTCTTTAAACAGCTTGTCAAAAATCTATTACCAAACATAGGAAAAAACGAATTCAGCACAAGTCCTTTCCAACTTTCCCCTTCCCCACCAGGTAACAGTAAGGGGATGGTTAAAGACCATCCCAGACAGCTTCCAGCAACTTACACAAATGCTCTGAATGCTCTAATGAATCGAAGTGACTCGGCTTCATAATCCCTCATGGCTGTAATAAATCTGTCTGCTAAGCAGGCTTATTTATTTTTAAAGTAAGTGATCAGAGGCAGCAGAATATCCTCCATGCTGCTTCATCTCTTCCAACACCGTTCACAGGCTGGGTGGGGGTGTCAGGGACTCTCCCGGGAGGAGCCCCGTGCCTGCTCCACAGCACACCTGGGGTACCTCCTGGCTGTATCGAGTACCACAGCAAGTACTGTGCTGACAGAGGAGGTAAGGTAACATCTCTCCACTGGCCCCTGCAGCTGATTAGGAAGAAACATTTAACTCTTAGCTATCATTACTGTCCCCTACCTGGCTCCCCAGCTGCTGAATCCCACGGCTTGCTCCAGTCTCACAGCAGCCAGTGCAGTGGGAGAGGACAGAGACAGGGAAGAGAAACATCAAGCAGACTTGGAGCCAGCTTCCTTTACAGGCCGTTACCAGCTTTGTATATCTAAGTCTGAAGACAGTGCTGATATGGAAAAGCTACACTGACTTATTGCTTTAACTTAATATCAACCAGAACCAAAGGCTTGCTCTGTCTTTTTTTAGAGCTATTGACTGCTTTTAAATCCCTGGAGGCTCTCCTACCTTAGGCTGGTAATAAGAGTATCCTCAGAAACCAGTGGATGCTTTCCTCAATTACTTTGCAGACAAGATTAACCCTATACATGCCCAGCCACTGCCTGCTCCCATGTATTTTTAAAATATTATTTCAGAAAAAAAAAGAAAAAAGGTTGTTTTGTCTGTCACTACCTTAGTTCGAACCTTTATCAAAATTCCACACAATCGTTTTTAAATTGTCACAAAAGAATTGACATTTAAAAGCATGGGGTTTATCACCAATTTGTTTCCCTTCCCTTGCCACTCAGTAAAATGTCTGGTTGGTAGAAGATACCTGTAGGAACACAGATATTGCCTTGCCAAGAGTTTGCCTTAGAGAGTTAGTTTACAATAACAAAAGATATTTTAAGTTGGCTGAAATCTGTCAGGAAAAGGAAAGACTTAAATTGATGTTGAGGGCCTCGAGGAGGAGAGAAACAGTCAAGACTGCTACATGAAGATTAACTAACAGTAGCAAGATAGAATCAAGAAAAAAAAAGACATTTGGGTCCTTTTCAAGAAAAATATCCCACTGTTGATGTCTATTAGTCTCCTCATGAAAGGAATGAAGGCTATTACTTGTGTCTTCTAAGGGTAAGCAAAACAAATCACTAGAAAATATGCTTTAGGGAATAATTTTGCTCTGGCAGAGGATGATGAAATAAATTACTCCATGCTTCTTTCTTACTGTCTGCAATTCAAGGTAAGCTGCCTTTACAGGAGATAGCAGGAGATAAAAGGCAGTTGGAAAGAGCCTCATCTTCCTTTGGCCAGGTCTGCTCATTTGAGTCTGGCCTCAAGCTTTACTGCTTGTTTGTTTTGCTGGACACTACCATGGCCCCCAGAATGGCTTTGGAAGCACGCCACAGATGATGACTAAGCAGACTCCCACCAGGTGGCCAGGCAGTTCGAAGTACAGAGGTTGTCTTGGCAAGGGGTCTTCTTTGGAGATGAACCACACAGGACTTGCTCCCTAGTTGTTACTTCTGCACTTCTAACCATTTCTCCAGATGCTGGAGGTGCCATGAACATGTCTCCTCAGCCTGTCTAAAACCTGGTTGCTCGCCTGGCTTCAGGCTTTCTTCACACACTCACCAGTTTGGGCATACATGTTGCCTGGACATCAAGCTGATGAATTTTTTTTGCCCTGCTCTGAAAACACGTATGAGTTTACTTTATGGATTTGTGCATTTGATACACATATGCCTTGCAAAAAGGACAAATGTTTTTAAACATTCACAGAAATGAAAATCTGATCCACAAACGCCCAGGGAAAAGCAAACAGAAAGTGGTAACTGGTGGTTTCCTTTTGCAGTCTCTCTGTTGAACATGCCTGTGATGCATTTCATTTTAATCCAAGATTTCCTTCAGAAACAGTTATCCTAGTCCTGCTTTGCACAAAGTAGAAGAATAAATCTGCATGTGGTCAGAGCTGTTTAGTATTTCAGTAGAGTCCCATGGGGTTGCAGCAGTCCACGAGCATGCTCTGCAGAGTGGGATGGGAAAAGAGGATTAATACAGTCCCCAGAGGGTGGCCCTCTTGTGACTTTTTGAATCAGGTAAAAGGAGGAAAGCTTGAAAAGAAGAGTGCAGTTGACTGAAAAGGCACAGAGACCTCTAAAAGCCTCCTGATGTGGCAAGAGCTTTGTGTCTTGGAAGCAGTCTTCAGAGATGAGGTCTCAACAGCGCTGTGTAAATCCCAGGATGGCTCTGCATAATTCACATCAGAGTTAATCCAGATTCATGTTTATGAAACCAGAAAACACATGACCTTGCTATTTATCATGATTTGCTGCTCTCTTTTTAAATTATGTCAAAAGCCTCAGACAGAATCATCTCTTCCTTCTTGTCACAGTGCTGGCTGCGATGCTAATAAGAAAAGATTGTGGGGTTTGCTTTGGTGTCTTTTTTTTTTTTAATAAGGTAAATGCTTCTCCTCTGATTAGCATCTGACTGATTCTCTTAAGTGCCTCAAGGCAGGCCCTGAGGAGGGAATGCAAAGATGTGGCAGGGAAGGCCATGCCACACATAAGTCATTGCACAGACGAATAGGTGAACAGGAGCTGGAAGAAGAGATGTGAGAAAACATGATGGCTGCTAGAGAAGGAGCAGGGGCAGGGGAGCAAAATGATGTGACATTACTGAGTAAGTTGAGAAGAGTATGGCTTGTGAGACTTTGAAGATAAGAACAAGGATTATGACTCAATATGAGGAAGGTAGTCACGGGAGGAATTAAATAATGAATGAGTTTCGGTCAGAGGCAGGCCGGCATGCCAGTGACCGCTCCACACCTGCC